>NC_052162.1:102623646-102923646 GCF_902713615.1 Scyliorhinus canicula | reverse complement strand
TACACCGGTTACAGAAGCTGTTATAGAAAAGATGGAAAGCCTTGCTATAGCTATAGAAAGCCGTGGTTAGATGGAGGACTGTATAGTTCTGGGAACTGTACCTTATAAAGGATCAAAATTGGTGCTGATTTACCAGAATGTCAGTTCTGAAAGGTATGTGGACATTCTACCCTCCTGAAACGTAAGGTCATCCAACATTGCCACTGTGTTTAAGTCCCATTTACTTATCAACTTTCTGCTTGCTGACATGGATTGCCTCCCATTAAAATATTGCCTTAATCGCACGCCGGAGAATCCTGCTCGGCTGGCGATCGGCAGCACCTCCCAAAGCTGCAGACTGGCTCGCTGACCTCGGAATTTCTCCACCTGGAGAACATAGAAAATAGAACATTACAGCGCAGTACAGGCCCTTCGGCCCTCGATGTTGCGCCGACCTGTGAAACCCCTCTAAAGCCCATCTACACTATTCCCTCATCGTCCATATGTCTATCCAATGATCATTTGAATGCCCTTAGTGTTGGCAAATCCACTACTGTTGCAGGCAGGGCATTCCACGCCCTTACTACTCTCTGAGTAAAGAATCTACCTCTGACATTTGTCCTATATCTATCTCCCCTCAATTTAAAGCTATGTCCCCTCGTGCTGGACATCACCATCCGAGGAAAAAGGCTCTCACTGTCCACCCTATCTAATCCTCTGATCATCTTGTGTGCATCAATTAAGTCACCTTAATTGAAAACACCTAACGAAAACAGCCTCAAGTCCCTCAGCCTTTCCTCATAAGATCTTCCCTCCATACCAGGCAACATCCTGGTAAATCTCCTCTGCACCCTTTCCAATGCTTCCATATCCTTCCTGTAATGCGGTGACCAGAACTGCACGCAATACTCCAAATGCGGCCACACCAGAGTTTTGTACAACTGCAACATGACCTCATGGCTCCGAAACTCAATTCCTCTACCAATAAAAGCTAACACACCGTATGTCTTCTTAACAACCCTCTCAACCTGGGTGGCAACTTTCAGGGATCTATGTACATGGACACCGACATCTCTCTGTTCACCCACACTACCAAGAATCTTACCATTAGCCCAGTACTCTGTCTTCCTGTTATTCCTTCCAAAATGAATCACCTCACACTTTTCTGCTTAAACTCCATTTGCCACATGTCAGCCCAGCTCTGCATCTTATCTATGTCCCTCTGTAACTTTTAACATCCTTCCGCACTGTCCACAACTCCACCGACTTTAGTGTCATCTGCAAATTTACTCACCGATCCTTCTATGCCCCCTCCTGGTCATTTATAAAAATGACAAACCGCAGCGGCCCCAAAACAGATCCTTGTGGTACACCACTAGTGACTGGACTCCAGTCTGAACATTTCCCATCAACCACCACCCTTTGTCTTCTTCCAGCTAGCCAATTTCTGATCCAAACTGCTAAATCACCTTGAATCCCATGCCTCCGTATTTTCTGCAATAGCCTACCATGGGGAACCTTATCAAACACTTTACTGAAATCCATATACACAACATCAACTGTTTTACCCTCATCCACCTGTTTGGTCACCTTCTCAAAGAACTCAATAAGGTTTGTGAGGCACGTCCTACCCTTCACAAAACCATGTTGACTATCTCTAATCAAATTATTCCTTTCCAGATGATTATACATCCTATCTCTTTTCAACCTTTCCAAGACTTTGCCCACAACAGAAGTAAGGCTCACTGGTCTACAGTTACCAGGGTTGTCTCTACTCCCCTTCTTGAACAAGGGTACAACATTCGCTATCCTCCAGTCTTCTGGCACTATTCCTGTAGACAAAGATGACTTAAAAATCAAAGCCAAAGGCTCAGCAATCTCCTCCCTAGCTTCCCAGAGAACCCTAGGATAAATCCCATCCGGCCCAGGGGACGCCAGTCTATTTTAACACTTTCCAGAATTGCGAACACCTCCTCCTTATGAACCTCAAGCCCTTCTAGTCTAGTAGCCTGTATCTCAGTATTCTCCTCGACAACATTGTCTTTTTCCTGTGTGAATACTGACGAAAAAAAATCATTTAGCACCTCTCCTATCTCCTCGGACTCCATGCACAACTTCCCACTACTGTCCTTGACTGGCCCTAATCTTACCCTAGTCATTCTTTTATTCCTGACATATCTATAGAAGATTAGGTACACCATCCGAGGGTTGGAGGAAGGCTTCCTGGATACTTGGGGGCAGTTTGTCGGCCTGTTCCAAAACCTGTTTGAGGCCAGCAACGAAGAGTAAGCCAGGAAAAAAAAAGATGAGGAACCAAAGGACTGCGCAATAAATGAAGGACCAAACAAACAAATAAAGCAAATTAGCACGGGCAAGAAAAATGTAATGTATCTAAGCAACAACTGTTTATAAATATGAGAAAAGCCAATAAAAAGATTTTCCAAAAAACAAATTGGCTTAATTTTAATTTCTGATCCTTGTGTTCATATCCCTCCATGACCCTGATCCTGCCTCTCACTGTAATTTCTTTAAATACCACAAGCCAAAAATGTGGAGGTCAGTTGGATTGGCCATGCTAAATTACCGCTTAGTATCCAAAAGGTTACTGGGGTTACAGGGTTAGGGTGGGGGCATTGGACTTAAGTTGGATGCTTTTTCCAAGGGCCATTGCAGGCTCAATGGGCCGAATGACTTTCTTCTGCACTATAAATTCTATGAAGCCTCAGAAATATGTGTGCTCCTCTCATTCTATCAATATGATGAGCAGACGATCTCTTATATTGCAGTGCTATTTGATGATGACATTGTTAGATCAGTCTGTCTGCAGTATTCCTAATGAGAACAGCCAAATTCCATTTCTTCAAAACAAAAACCTAAAAAATGCTGCTGTAAGACGACAGAGTTAGAGTTTATTTATTTATTTTTTCCAATTAAGGGGCAATTTTAGCTAGGCCAATCCACCTACCCTGCACATCTTTAGGTTGTGGAGGTGAGACCTATGTAGACACGGGGAGAATGTGCAAACTTCACACGGACAGTGACATGGGATCGAACCCGGCTCCTCGGCGCCGTGAGGCAGCAGTGCGAATCACTACACCTCTGTGCTGTCCTCAGATCGCAGTTTATTGATCTAGACAAACTATATTGTGTCAAAGCTATCTGATTCATACCTGTATTGTGCTAATTACATGTTTTAGTGTAGATGATTATTTTCCATGTTCCAAATAGCTGCCTCTTTCCATCAAACATGAGAGAGAGAGAAAAAAAACAGGCACAAAAGTTGCCTTGGTGAACTCTATTCTCTTTGATAAGAGATCTATAGATACAGCTGAGATAAAACTTGGGTGACATGTTAACTTCATGTTGTCAGGCAGACAATGGCCCAAGGCACAGGTCGATCTTTGAGAAAAAGAGAGGCAGAGCAGAATAGAATATTGGGAACTCCACAAACACTTATTCAATCGGAGGAATCTTCACCAAACTTGAACATCATCACATTGTTCTGCAATAACTGATAGAGATGTTCTAAATATCAATCATTACTTACTTTATTTGCATTTCTCTTTCTTTATTTTGGTGTTCTGGTGGGGAAACATCGATTGTGTTTCTGTTGCTCAAAGTTCTTCGTGCTGCTAATTACACCCCAGGCCAGAACTACGGTGCTGCAGCAATTTTAATAGTCATTACATCATCGTACAGTCCGCTGAGTCCACACTGACAAGACTACATTAAAACAACTCTAATCCCACTTCTCAACACTTGGCCCACTGTCTTGAATGTTATGACATTTCAATACGATGTGAGGTTTCCCACCTCCACTATCCTCCCAGGCAGTGCATTCCAGACCCCCACCAGTCTCTGGGTGCAAACATTTTCCTCATATCCTCTCGAAACCTCCTGCTCGCACCTTTTTATTCCCCAACTAAGGGGAACATCTGCTTCCTATCCACCTTGTACATAAACCTCATAAGATCCCCCTTTAGCCTTCTCTTCTCTAAAGAAAATGTAATGAACTCCAATTGGCTTTATTGGTTGGCCAATTGGAGTATGAGCTCCCTCAATGATAGCTCATTGAGGGGGCCCATATAAGCACCTGTTTAGGCTTTGTGAGTAGTCTTAAGTTGACTGGACTGCTTTGTTGTCCAGTGCTGGACTGGACAGCACTGTTTGTAGCTGCTCCTGTAAATATCATCATTGTAAATAAATATTGGTGTGGTGACGGAACTCCTGCCTCCCGTGGATTACTACAGTGGCGACGAGGTAAACTACGAATTTTGCGGAGACCAGCTGCCGCACTCGGAGGGTAAGCCTTGCCATTTAAAAAATGCCGTTTTTTGGGAGGTTAGAGGCATTCGACCCGGCTATTGAGGACTGGTCCCAGTATGTGGAGAGAATGTGTTACTTCTTCCGGGCCAATGATATACTGACGGACGAAAAGAGACGGGTTATCCTGCTGTCGGCGTGCGGACCCTCAGCTTTCGCCATTATACGTAGTCTGACTTATCCCGATGCGCCGGACACGAAAACCTTCCAAGAATTAACGGAATTGGTGAAAGAGCACTACGACCCAAAACCACCCCTATTTTACGTAGGTACAGATTTTGCACAGCGAAGCAGGAAGACAGGGAGTCAGTCACGAATTTCTTGACCACGCCGGCCTGAAAATTCCTGAAGGAAAACTGAGTCCGTCACATCAAAACGGCCCCTTACCATCCAGCGACCAACGGCCTGGCAGAGAGAGCGGTCCAGACACTTAAAGCGGGACTCAAGAAGCAGCCTGCAGCGTCAATGGACACAAAGCTCTCCCGGTGGCTGTTTGATTACAGGACCACACCGCATTCCACAACAGGCATACCGCCATCTGAACTCTTAATGGGAAGGCGGCTACGAACGAGGCTGAGTCTCCTTTTCCCAAATTTAACAGGGAAAGTGGAGAAACAACAGGAGGCCCAATGCAAGGGGCATGATAATAGTTGGCAGCAGAGACATTTCCAGGTGGGGGCACCGATTTGGGTCAAGAATTATGGGAATGGACCAACGTGGGTCAAAGAAACGGTAGAGTCCCAAACAGGGCCCATATCCTATGAGGTTTCGATAGGAGGTAAGGTGCTGAAGAAACACCTAGACCAAATAAGGGCAGTGGAACCACACCTGGAGGCAGGCGAAGCAGGACTGCCTCAAGCTGGGATAGCCCAGACGGAAAGAATACCCACACCCCAGCCCCGAGCAATTTTTCCAGACCCAGTCGTCAGAATCAGAGATGGACACGTTCGACGAGGCCGCCGCGACACCTCTCCCAGAGGAGGAGGAAGAACAACTTCCAAGGAGGTCTTCAAGGAAAAGACGGGCACCTATAAGTTACACCCCGCCCACTTCGGAGAACAACCGGGCGGACAACACAGAGGTGACAGACCCAGACATGAGGAGCAGGAAGAAGCTCAGAGGAATGCCAGCTGGCAGGAATTCCTCGGACCTTGTGGGGGGGAGGGGTGTAATGAACTCCAATTGGCTTTATTGGTTGGTCAATTGGAGTATGAGCTCCCTCAGTGATAGCTCATTGAGGGGGGCCATATAAGCACCTGTTTAGGCTTTGTGAGCAGTCTTGAGTTGACTGGACTGCTAGCAGCATTGTTTGTAGCTGCTCCTGTAAATATCGTTATTGTAAATAAATATTGGTGTGGTGACGGAACTCCTGCCTCCCGTGGATTACTACAGAAAACAACTCCAGTTTATACAATCTCTCTTCATAACTCAAGTGCTTCATCCCAGGCAACATCCTGGTGAATCTCCTCTGCACCATCTCTGGTGCAATCACATCCTTCCAAATGGCACACAGTAATCGAACTGTGGCCGAACCAAAGTTTCATACAGCTCCAACATAACCTCCTTGCTCTTATAATCTGTGCCAAGTGTCCCGTATGCCTTAACTACACTATTAACCTGTCCTGCCACTTTCATGGCGCTGTGGACAAGCACCCCAAGATCCCTGTTTTTCTGACCTTCCATGTGTCCTGTCATTCATTGATTACTCCCTTGTCTTGATACTCTCTCCAAAGTGCATCATCTTACACTTTTCAGAGTTAAGCCACTGCCACTGATTTGCCCATCTGACCAACCCGTCTATATCTTTCTTCAACCTAAGACCTTCTTCCTCACTACTAACCACCCTTCCAATCTTCGTGACATCTGTAAACTTCCTTATCACACCGCCCCCGTACTCTCTTGTCTTGATTATCTCTCCAAAGTGCATCATAAGACCATAAGACATAGGAGTGGAAGTAAGGCCATTCGGCCCATCGAGTCCACTCCACCATTCAATCATGGTTGATTTCAACTCCATTTACCCGCTCTCTCCCCATAGCCCTTAATTCCTCGAGAAATCAAGAATTTATCAATTTCTGTCTTAAAGACACTCAATGTCCCGGCCTCCACCGCCCTCTGTGGCAATGAATTCCACAGACCTACCACTCTCTGGCTGAAGAAATTTCTCCTCATCTCTGTTCTAAAGTGACTCCCTTTTATTCTAAGGCTGTGCCCCCGCGTCCTAGTCTCCCCTGCTAATGGAAACAACTTCCCTACGTCCATCCTATCCAAGCCATTCATTATCTTGTACGTTTCTATTAGATCTCCCCTCAACCTCCTAAACTCCAATGAATATAATCCCACGATCCTCAGACGTTCATCGTATGTTAGGCCTACCATTCCTGGGATCATCCGTGTGAATCTCCGCTGGACCCGCTCCAGTGCCAGTATGTCCTTCCTGAGGTATGGGGCCCAAAATTGCTCACAGTATTCTAAATGGGGCCTAACTAGTGCTTTATAAAGCCTCAGAAGTACATCCCTGCTTTTATATTCCAAGCCTCTTGAGATAAATGACAACATTACATTTGCTTTCTTAATTACGGACTCAACCTGCAAGTTTACCTTTAGAGAATCCTGGACTAGGACTCCCAAGTCCCTTTGCACTTTAGCATTATGAATTTTGTCACCGTTTAGAAAATAGTCCATGCCTCTATTCTTTTTTCCAACGTGCAAGACCTCGCACTTGCCCACGTTGAATTTCATCAGCCACTTCTTGGACCATTCTCCTAAACTGTCTAAATCTTTCTGCAGCCTCCCCACCTCCTCAATACCACATCTTACACTTTTCAGAGTTAAATTCCATCTGTCACTGATTTGCCCATCTGACCAACCTGTCTGTATCTTCCTTCAACCTAAGACCTTCTTCCTCACTACTAACCACCCTTCCAGTCTGCGTGACATCTGCAAACTTCCTTATCACACCGCCCTCACCCAACCACTCCTCACGGATCCCAGGTGCTTTTATCATCATTATCAATCTTCCAGCAGCAATGGTGACAAATCTTTTGCTGAAATGCATATAAACTACACCAACTGCACTACCCACATCTGCACACCTCCTCGAAAAATGCAATCAAATTCCTTAGGTATGACCTCCCTCTGTCAAAACTATGCTGACTATCCCTGATCAAACCCTGCTTTCTGTATTAGATAGTTTAATCATTTTATGGCACTAACTGTAATTGAATCGAACACGAGACTAATAGTCAACAATAAAATATTTAAAGGCTATGTGTTGCCCTGGATTCGCAGCCAATCAGAATGTGCCTTATCCTCCTGTTTGCCCAGCCGCAGTCCTGCGTTGTGAATCCGAGCATGCGCGATTCGAGTTCCGATTGGTACATGCGCGCCGTGGGAGTTTCCGATGCTGAGTGGTGGATCGCTCGGCTCCAGAATTGGAGACAAAGAGACGGATTGTAGGAGGGTAATGGAGTCGGCGGCGTGGGTGGGGAGACTTCATAAATACTCAGTGGAGGACTCAAAAGTGGAATAATAACCGAACGAGGCCGCATTCGCACCAAACGGGGCCGCAGCAGTTACAGACGCTGGGTTAACAGCCGCCATCTTTATAGGGCGGGGGCAATGTGCAGCAGTGAGCATGCGCGATCATCCTGCTCCAGGCAGCAGGAGGAGATAATTATGTGAGTTTCAATCCTGGACTGACACTGATCGATTTTGGAAACTCCTTTTTGCAGGGCATTAGGAGGAGAGCATTTTTACTCACACAAAACTCAAACCAACAGAAATGTTTATCTCTACTCAATTTATATCCTGCACTGACAGTGATCCTTTTTTTTTACAGAATATTAGAAGATCAGGGTTTGAAGTCGGGAAGCTCAAGCCAAACATCAGGTCAAAACCTGACAGTCATTTGATTCATCAGAACCTGAATGTAAGTGTGTCTGTGGGAAAATATTCAAACATCTGTGTGACCGGAAATAGGGAAGAGCAATATAATGGAGGGATTTGAAAAAGATGATAATTTTTAATTGAGTCAGGAGCCTATGTCGGTCAGTGAGGACAGGGTGATGGCAAGTAATTGGGACTCATTGCAGTAAGAGGAATGGTATCATTGTCAGTGGAGTGATGGAGACTGAGGACAATGGCTTCAGCCTTCTCAATAATTAAATGGAGGAATTTTCTGTTGATCCAGCACTAGATGTCAGATAAGTCAGGACAGTGTGTAAGTTGGAGGTGAAAGTGTTCACATACACATGTGAACCTGGTCCTTCTAGATGGTAGAGGTTGGAAGATTCTGTTTAATTGTGCTCGTCCCACCTCTCTTAACCTCCTTCCTTGCCACACTGCTCACATGGAAGTTCAAATCTTTTGTAGACCTAGACCAGTTGGCGGTTTTTAACAACACTCCAGCAGCTTTCATTATCACATTTTCTAAGTACGGCCTCACAAATTTACAGATTCATTGAGCTCAATTTCACAACCTGCCTTTGTGTTTCTGTAGGTTCTCTCCCTCACCCTTTTTTCTGTTTTAAATCAATTTCACAGGGTATTAGAAGGGGAGGCTTTGCAGTTGAGAAACTGAAACCAAACATCACATCAGGATCTGACGGAGTGGTCCAGTTTATTGAAACCTGAATGTCATCAGATTTTGAATATGGAAGAAAAAAGCACCATTCACAGTGAAGAGAAACCGTACATGTGTTCTGTGTGTGGACAAGACTTCAGCCAATCATCTGACCTGTCAGAGCATAACTGCAGTCACAGTGAGGAGAAACCTTGGAAATGTGGTGATTGTGGGATGTTATTCAATTACCCATCTGTGCTGGAAATTCATCGACGGTGTCACACTGGAGAGCGACCATTCACCTGTTCAGAGTGCGGGAAGGGATACAGTCAGTCATCCGACCTGCTGAGACACCAGCGAGTTCATTCTGGGGAGAGGCCGTACACCTGCTCCGATTGTGGGAAAGGATTCAGTCGGTTGTCAGACCGTTTGATACACGAACGAATTCACACAGGGGAGAGACCATTCACCTGCTCCACATGTGGGAAGGGATTTGCTGTGTTATCCACCCTGGTGATACACCAGCGCACTCATACTGGGGAGAGGCCGTTCACTTGCTCAGAGTGTGGGAAGGGATTCACTGCCTCCTCCACCCTGCTGACACATCAGCGAGTTCACACTGGGGAGAGACCTTTTAAATGCCCAGACTGCGGGAAGTGCTATAAAAGTTCCAGTGAATGCATGTCCCATCAACGTGTTCATACTGACGAGAGACCATTCAGATGCTCTCAATGTGGGACTGGATTCAAGCAATCATTTCATCTTACTGCACACCAGAGAATTCACAGTGGAGAGACACCGTTCACCTGCTCCAAGTGTGGGAAGGGATTCACTCAGTCATTGGACCTGCTGACACACCAGCGCACTCACAGTGGGGAGAAGTCATTTGCTTGCTTCGAGTGTGGGAAGCGATTCACTGCTTCCTCTGCCCTACTGATACACCAGCGAATTCACACTGGGGAGAGACCTTTTAAATGCCCAGACTGCGGGAAGGGCTATAAAAGTTCCAGTGAATGCATGTCCCATCAACGTGTTCATACTGATGAGCGGCCTTTCAGGTGCTCTCAATGTGGGTCTGGATTCAAGCATTCATCTCAACTCAGTGAACACCAACGAATTCACAGTGGGGAGAGACCATTCACCTGCTCCAAGTGTGGGAAGGGATTCACTCGGCCAGCTGACCTGCGGGCACACCAGCGTGTTCACACTGGGGAGAGACCCTTCATCTGCTTCAAGTGTGGGATGGGATACACTACCTCATCCAACCTGCGGGCACACCAGCGACTTCACAAGTAAGTGTAGTGATTGGATTATGATAGTCACATCCAGGACTGAACCATGTTTATTAGGGTCTGTTTCTGCCAATGTTAATAATACCATGGGCAGTTTTGGGTGTTAACAATCTGGGGGAAAAGCCAAATATATCAGCTTTGTTTTCATAGAATCCTTACAATGAAGTTCATAAGATATAACAGCAGAATTAGACCATTTGCCCCATCGAGTTTGCTCCGCCATGCTATCCTGGCTGATATGTTCCTCATCTGTGACCTACAATGTTAGAGGCCAAGAGCTGCATTGCAAAATCAGCCAGAGCATCTCCTCCCTAGAACACATGACCAAGGAGCAGTTTATCCTCCCGAGCCTAACACCTTCAATGTGATTATGATTGATCTCATCCTGGCCTCAACTCGACCGTCCTGCATAACCCTTCAACCCATTACCAATTAAAAATCTGTCTAACTCCTCCTCAAATTTATTCACTGTCCCTGCATCCACCACACTCTGGGGTAGCGAATTCCATAGATTCACAACCCTTTTGGGAGAAGAAGGTTTTCCTCAAATCCGTTTTAAATTTGCTACCTCTTATTCTAAGATTATGACCTCACATTTTAGTATGCCCCATAAGAGGAAGCACCAGATCCACATCTACTTTATCTATACCTTTTAGACATTCAGCCCATTGTCATCGAGGTTTACAGCATGAAAACAGGACCTTTGGCCCAACTTGTCAATGCCGCCCAGTTTTTACTACTAAGCTAGTTCCAATTGTCTGCATTTGGCCCACAACCCTCTAGACCCAGCTTTCCCATATAACTGTCTAAATGCTTTTTAAAAGACAAAATTGTACCTGCCTCTACTACTGCCTCTGGCAGCTCACTCCAGACACTCACCACCCTCTTTGTGAACAAATTGCCCCTCTGGACCCTTTTGTATCTCTCCCCTCTTACCTTCAATCTATGCCCTCTAGTTTTAGAGCCCCCTACCTTTGGGAAAAGATGTTGACTATCTACCTGATCTGTGCCCCTCATTATTTTATCGACCTCCCTACGGCTCCTACCCTCCAGGAGAAAAAAAGTCCCGGTCTATCCAGCCTCTCCTTATAACTTAAACCATGAAGTGGACAGCCCGGTAGCACTGTGGTTAGCACAGTTGCATCACAGCTCCAGGGTCCCAGGTTCGATTCCCGGCTTGGGTCGCTGTCTGTGCGGAGTTGGCATGTTCTCCCCGTGTCTGCGTGGGTTTTGTCTGCGGTTTCCTAGCACAGTCCAAGGTTGTGCGGGTTAGATGGATTGGTCATGCTAAATTGCCCTTGGGCAAAAGGGTGGAGGCGTGGCTTGAGTAGGGTGCTCTTTCCAAGGGCCGGTGCAAACTCGATGGGTCGAATGGCCTCCTTCTGCACTGTAAATTATATGATTCTATGAAGTCCTGGTAGAATCCTAGCAAATCTTCTTTGCACTCTTTCTAGTTTAATAATGTCCTTTCTATAATAGGGTGACCAGAACTGTATACAGTATTCCAAGTGTGGCCTTACTAATGTCTTGTCTTGTACAACTTCAGCAAGACGTCCCAACTGCATTCAATCTTCTGACCAATGAAACCAAGCATGCTGAATGCCGTCTTCATCACCATGTCCACCTGTGACTCCACTTTCAAGGAGTTATGAACCTGTACTCCTAGATCTCTTTATTCTATAATTTTCCCCAACTTCCGACCATTAACTGAGTAGGTCCTGCCCCGATTCAATCTACCAAAATGCATCACCTCAGATTTATCTAATTAAACTCCCATCAGCACTGACCCCTCAGGCACACCGCTGGTCACGGGCCTCCAGTTTGAAAAACAACCCTCGACAACCACCCTTTGGCTTCAGTCGCTAAGCCAATTTTGTATCCAATTGGCTACCTCACTGGATCCCGTGAGATTCAACCTTGTGCAACAACCTACCTTGCAGTACCTTGTCAAAGTCCATGTAGACAACGTCAACCGCACTGCCCTCATCTACCTTCTTGGTTACTTCTTCAAGACACTCAAGCAAATTCGTGAGACATGATTTTCCACTGTTGCTCGTTATGCTCTCTCCTTAATTGACTCTGTTTATGGCGGTTAATATGGTCGCCGTCCTTAATTCTAATTATGCTTGCTCAAGAGTCGCCAGGTATCTTTTTGATACCGACACAAGGTTCAAAACCAAATACTGATCAAAGACTCGATACACCAGTTAGTAAGTTCAAAATCAATACTCATTTATTTACACACAGTCAATTATACTCATGCACAAACTCTACTAACTAAACTATCACTACGACTAAAAGCCTATACTTAGCTTCGGGTGCCCACCCAGTCAGAGGAACAATGGCCGTTGTCCGGTTCTGAGGCTGCTGGCATCGAACTTGTACAGAATAGTAGCTAGGAGTGTCTATCTCGTAGCGTGCGTTGACTTTGGACTTGCTTGTCTGGTGCAGCTGCTAGGTCTCTCGCTGCTGAGAGCCAAGGCCAAGAAGAACAATTCTCTCTTTTGGGCTACCTCTTATACCCCAAAGGGGTTTCGCGTGCTTTTGGGCGGGCCTTGAACTTAGCCCCAATTAATTGGACCATATCCTAATCATTGGTATTGATTTCCTCCAATAAAGGGGTGGCTGCCCTGATCGCTGGGCGGGCCCTAGGTGACCGTTGGCCTGCTTTGTTTCAGTCTCCTCTGGCACCGGGGTGTCTGCTTTGGTATCGTTTGCTTAAATGTTTCTATTTTGTCCCCGGAGATAGCTCATTAGTATGCTAATGGCTTTGCAGTATCGGTCTTGTCTGGGAGCTGCAAACTTCAATCCACAGACAAACCTTGCATTGGCTTGCTTTCTCAGCATTGTCCAATTTTCCCTTCATTCTCTGCAAGTGTCCATTTTGTAATCGGGACGTGGCCACCCCAGGTGGCTACACCACTCACAAAGCCATGTTGACTGTCTCTAATCAATCTGTGCCTCTCTAAATGCCTGTAGATCCTGTCTCTCAGAATACCTTCCAAAAACATACCCACCACAGACATTAGGCTCACCGGTCTGTAGTTCCCAGACTTTTCCCTGCGGCCCTTCTTAAACAAAGGCACAACATTTGCTACCCTCCAATCTTCAGGCACCTCACCTGTTGTTGACGATCCAAATATCTCTGTTAGGGGACCCACAATTTCCTCTCTAGCCTCCCACAACGTCCTGGGATACATTTGATCAGGTCCCAGGGATTTATCTACCTTGATGCGTTTGAAGACTTTCAGCACCTCCTTTTTTGTAATATGTACACTCCTCAAGACATCACTATTTATTTCCCCAACCTCCATGCCTCTCTCAACAGTAAATACTAATGAGAAATATTCATTTAGTATCTCGCCCATCTCTTGTGGATCCGCACATAGATGACATTGTAGATCCTTAAGAGGCCCTACTCTTCCCGTCATGACTCTTTTGCCTTCCCCCCCCCCCCCCCCCCCCCTCTCTCCTTTAGATCTTCCAGGCTCTTGAAACCCTTCTCAATGAAGAGATCCCCAAATCTCTCAATTGCTGCCCGCTGCCACCTCCTGATGCCCCCGCCAGAGCGAACCGGTGACTGTCACAGATCGGGGATCACACCGACCCGCACCTCTTAACTTTTTTTAAAGGAACAAAATTGTACCCGCCTCTACCACTGCATCTGGCAGCCCGTTCCAGATGCTCACCACTCTGTGAAAAAAAATTACCCTGTAGTCAAGGACAGTATTACGGTAGCGGAAAGGATGCTAGATGGGGACTCTTCTTCCGAGGTAGTATGGGCTGAGGTTAGAAACAGGAAAGGAGAGGTCACCCTGTTGGGAGTTTTCTATAGGCCACCTAATAGTTCTAGGGATGTAGAGGAAAGGATGGCGAAGATGATTCTGGAAAAGAGCGAAAGTAACAGGGTAGTTGTTATGGGAGACTTTAACTTTCCAAATATTGACTGGAAAAGATATAGTTCGAGTACATTAGATGGGTCATTCTTGTACAATGTGTGCAGGAGGGTTTCCTGACACAATATGTTGACAGCCCAACAAGAGGCGAGGCCACATTGGATTTGGTTTTGGGTAATGAACCAGGCCAGGTGTTAGATCTGGAGGTAGGTGAGCACTTTGGAAACAGTGACCACAATTCGGTGACCTTTACGTTAGTGATGGAAAGGGATAAGTATACCCCGCAGGGCAAGAGTTATAGCTGGGGGAAGGGCAATTATGATGCCATTAGACATGACTTAGGATGTGTAGGTTGGAGAAGTATGGCTGCAAGGGTTGGGCACACTGGATATGTGGAGCTTGTTCAAGGAACAGCTATTGCATGTTCTTGATAAGTACGTACCAGTCAGGCAGGGAGGAAGGGGTCAAGCGAGGGAACCGTGGTTTATCAAAGAAGTGGAATCTCTTGTTAAGAGGAAGAAGGAGGCCTATGTGAAGATGAGGCGTGAAGTTTCAGTTGGGGCGCTTGATAGTTACAAGGAAGCGAGGAAGGATCTAAAGAGAGAGCTAAGACGAGCAAGGAGGGGACATGAGAAGTCTTTGGCAGGTAGGATCAAGGAAAACCCAAAAGCATTCTATAGGTATGTCAGGAATAAAAGAATGACTAGGGTAAGAGTAGGGCCAGTCAAGGACAGTGGTGGGAAGTTGTGTGTGGAGGCTGAGGAGATAAGCGAGATACTAAATGAATACTTTTCGTTAATATTCACTCAGGAAAAAGATAATGTTGTGGAGGAGAATGCTGAGACCCAGGCTATTAGAATAGATGGCATTGAGGTGCTTAGGGAAGAAGTGTTGGCAATTCTGGACAAGGTGAAAATAGATAAGTCCCCGGGGCCTGATGGGATTTATCCTAGGATTCTCTGGGAAGCCAGGGAAGAGATTGCTGAGCCTTTGGCTTTGATTCTTATGTCATCATTGGCTACAGGAATAGTGCCAGAGGACTGGAGGATCGCAAATGTGGTCCCATTGTTCAAGAAGGGGAGTAGAGATAACCCCGGTAACTATAGGCCGGTGAGCCTTGCGTCTGTTGTGGGTAAAGTCTTGGAGAGGATTATAAGAGATACGATTTATAATCATCTAGATAGGAATAATATGATTAGGGATAGTCAGCATGGTTTTGTGAAGGGTAGGTCATGCCTCACAAACCTTATCGAGTTCTTTGAGAAGGTGACTGAACAGGTAGACGAGGGTAGAGCAGTTGATGTGGTGTATATGGATTTCAGTAAAGCGTTTGATAAGGTTCCCCACGGTTGTCTATTGCAGAAAATACGGAGGCTGGGGATTGAGGGTGATTTAGAGATGTGGATCAGAAATTGGCTAGTTGAAAGAAGTCAGAGGGTGGTGGTTGATGGCAAATGTTCAGAATGGAGTTCAGTTACGAGTGGCGTACCACAAGGATCTGTTCTGGGGCCGTTGATGTTTGTCATTTTTATAAATGACCTAGAGGAGGGCACAGACGGTTGGGTGAGTAAATTTGCAGATGACACTAAAGTCGGTGGAGTTGTAGACAGTGTGGAAGGATGTTGCAGGTTACAGAGGGACATAGATAAGCTGCAGAGCTGGGCTGAGAGGTGGCAAATGGAGTTTAATGTAGAGAAGTGTGAGGTGATTCACTTTGGAAAGAATAATAGGAATGCAGAATATTTGGCTAATGGTAAAATTCTTAGCAGTGTGGATGAGCAGAGGGATCTCGGTGTCCATGTACATAGATCCCTGAAAGTTGCCACCCAGGTTGATAGGGTTGTGAAGAAGGCCTATGGTGTGTTGGCCTTTATTGGTAGAGGGATTGAGTTCCGGAGCCATGAGGTCATGTTGCAGCTGTACAAAACTCTGGTACGGCCGCATTTGGAGTATTGCGTACAGTTCTGGTCGCCTTATTATAGGAAGGACGTGGAAGCTTTGGAACGGGTGCAGAGGAGATTTACCAGGATGTTGCCTGGTATGGAGGGAAAATCTTATGAGGAAAGGCTGATAGACTTGAGGTTGTTTTCGTTAGAGAGAAGAAGGTTAAGAGGTGACTTAATAGAGGCATACAAAATGATCAGAGGGTTAGATAGGGTGGACGGTGAGAGCTTTCTCCCGAGGATGGAGGTGGCTAGCACGAGGGGACATAGCCTTAAATTGAGGGGTAATAGATATAGGACAGACGTCAGAGGTAGTTTTTTTACGCAAAGAGTGGTGAGGCCGTGGAATGCCCTACCTGCAACAGTAGTGAACTCGCCAACATTGAGGGCATTTAAAAGTTTATTGGATAAGCATAATAATGATAATGGCATAGTGTAGGTTAGATGGCCTTTAGTTTTTGACTTCCCATGTCGGTGCAACATCGTGGGCCGAAGGGCCTGTACTGCGCTGTATCGTTCTATGTTCTATGTCTCTTTTGTATCTCCCCCCTTAAACCTATGCCCTCTAGTTCTAGACTCCTCTACCTTTGGGGGGGAAAATGTTTACTACCTCGCTTATATATGCTCCTCATTATTTTACAGACCTCTAAGATCACCCCGAAGATTCCTATGCTCCAGGGAAAAAAGTTCCAGCCTCTCCTTATAACTCAGACCATCAAGTCCCAGTAGCATCCTCGTAAATCTCTTCTGCACACTTTCTAGTTTAACACTATTCTTCCTATAATAGGGTGACCAGAACTGAACACAGTATTCCATGTGTGGTCTTACCATTATTTTGTGCAACTTCAACAAGACATCCCAACTCTTGTATTCAATATTCTGACCAATAGAACCTCGCATGCTGAATGCCTTCTTCACCACCTTGTCCACCTGCGACTCCACCTTCAAGGAGCTAGATCTCTTTGTTCTGTAACTCTCCCCAACTCCCTCCCATTAACTGAGTAGGTCCTGCCCTGATTTGATCTATCAAAATGCATCACCTCACATTTATCCAAATTAAATTCCATGTACCATTCTACGGCCCAGTGGCCCAAATCCTGTTGCAATCTTGTATAACCTTCTTCATATCCACTATGCCACCAATCTTGGTGTCATCTGCAAACCTAAACCCAAGCCTCATCCAAATCATTAATATATATCACAAATAACAGTGGACCCAGCACCGATCCCTGAGGCACACCGCTGGTCACAGGCCTCCAGTTTGAAAACAACCCTCCACAACCATCTTTTGGCTTCGGTCGCCAAACCAATTTTATATCCAATTGGCTACCTGGATTCCGTGAGATTTAACCTTTTCTTGCAAAAACCTACTATGCAGTACCTTGTCAAAGGCCTTTCTAAAGTCCATGTAGACAACCTTGACCGCACTGCCCTCATCTACCTTCTTGGTTAATCAAATTGCTGAGACATGACTTTCCCCTTACAAAGCCATGCTGACTTTCCCTAATTAGTCCTTGCATGTCTAAATATCTGTAGATCCTGTCCCTCCGAATACCATCTAACAGTTTACCCACTACATAAGTAAGGCTAACTGGTCTGTAGTTCCCAGGCTTATCCTACAACCCTTCTTAAACAAGGACACAACATTTGCCATCCTCCAATCTTCAGGCACCTCTGTTGAGGTTGTCAGTGATTCAAATATCTCAGCTAAGGGGCTAGCAATTTCCTCCCTAGCCTCCCACAACGTCCTGGGATACATTTCATCAGGTCCCGGGGATTTTTCTATCTTGATGCACTTTAATACCTCCAGCACCACCTCCTCTGTAATATGTACCCTCCTCAAAACATCATTTTTTATTTCCCTAACATTCGTGCCTTTCTCAACAGTGAATACTGATGAGAAATATTCATTTGGGATCTCTCCCATTCCTTGTGGCTCTGCACATAGATGGCCTTGTTTATCCTTAAGAGGCCCTAACTTCTCCCTAGTCACCCTTTTACCCTAAAGCTCTTTGGATTTTCCTTTGCCTTGTCTGCCAAGACAAACTCATGTCCCGATTTTGCCCTCCTGATTTCTCTCTTAACTCTACTCCGACAAGCCCTATACTCTTCAAGGGATCCACTTGATCCCAGCTGCCTATGCATGTCATATGCCTCCTTTTTTTAAAATTTAGAGTGTCCAATTCATTTTTTACAATTAAGGGGCAATTTAGCGTGACCAATCCACCTACCCTGCACATCTTTTGGGTTGAGGGGGCGAAACCCATGCAAACATGGGGAGAATGTACAAACTCCACACAGACAGTTACCCAGAGCCAGTCCTTCTTCCTTTTGACTATGGTCTCAATATCCCGAGTCATCCAGGGTTCCCTCCTTCTACCAGCCTTACCCTTCACTCTGAGGAATGTGCTCACCTTGAACCCTAGTTAACACCCTTTTTGAAAGACTCCCACTTACCAAATGTTCCTGTAAACAGGCACCCCCAGTCAACTTTTGAAAGTTCCCGCCTAATACCCGTGAAATTGGCCTTGCCCCAATTTAGAATTTTAACTTTTGGGCCAGAACTATCATTCTCCATAGCTATCTTAAAACTAATGGAATTATGGTCGCTGGTCCCAAAGTGATCCCTCACTAACACTTCCGTCATCTGCCCTTCCTTATTCCCCAAGAGGAGGTCAGATTTTGCCCCCTCTCTAGTCAGGCCATCCACACGTTGAATGAGAAATTCTTCCTGAATGCACTCGACAAATTTCTCTCCATCCAAACCACTAGTGCTGTGGCTGTCCCAGTTCATGTTGGGGAAGTTAAAATCCCCCACTATTACCACCCTATTTTCCCTGCAGCTATCTGTTATCTCCTTACATATTTGCTTCTCGATTTCCCGCTGACTATTTGGGGGTTTATAGTACACTCCTGTCAAAGTGATCTCGCCGTTCTTATTTTTCAGTTCTACCCATATAGACTCAGTGGGCAAACCCTTGGATTATATCCTTTCTCTCTGTACTGTCGTGATGCTGTCCCTAATTAAAAACGCATCTCCCCTCCTCTCTTACCTCCTGTTCTACCTTTTCTATAGCATCTGTTTTTTTTTAATTAGAGTGAAATGGGCTGCCTGCTGTGATAGTGGAGTCGGACACTTTAGGAACTTTTAAGCGATTATTGGATAGGCAGATGGAGCACACCAGAATGACAGGGAGTGGGATCTTGGTTTCAGACAAGGCTCGGCACAACATCGAGGGCCGAAGGGCCTGTTCTGTGCTGTGTACCCAATTATTATTATTGTTTTCCAATTGAGGAGCAATTTAGCATGGCCAATCCACCTAAACTGCACATCTTTGAGGGTGAAACCCACGCAGACACAGGGAGAATATGCAAACTCCACACAGACAGTGACCCAGGGTCGGGATTCGAACCTGGGCCTCAGTGCCGTAGTCCCAGTGCTAACCACTGCGCCATGTGCCACCCAGCTTTCCTATAGCATCTGTACCTCTGTATTTGTAGAAGCTCTTTGGATTTTCCTTTGCCTTATCTGCCAAAGCAATCTCGTGTCTCCTTTTTGCCCTCCTAATTTTTCTTAACTCTACTTCAGCAACCTCTATACTCTTCAAGGGATGCACTTAATCCCAGTTGCCTATGCATGTCATATGCGTCCTTCTTCTTCTTGACCAGGGCCTAAATATTCCGAGTCATCCAGGGTTCCCACTTTCTACCAGCCATGCCCTTTACTCTTAAGAGGAATGTGCTTACCCTGAACCCTGATTAACACACTTTTGAAAGCCTCCCACTTATCAGCCATCCCTTTGGCTGCCAAAAGACTCCCCCAATCAAATTTTGAAAGATCCTGTCTAATACCATCAAAATTGGCCTTTACCCAATTTGGAATTTTAACTTTTGGGCCAGACATATCATTCTCCATAGCTATCTTAAAACTAATGGAATTATGGTCACTAGTCCCAAAGTGATCCCTCACTGACACTTCCGTCACCTGCCCTTCCTATTTCCCAATAGGAGATCAGGTTTTGGCCCTTCTCTAGTCGGCCTATCCACATATTGAATGAGAAATTCCTCCTGAATACACTCAATATATTTCTCTCCATCCATGTCCCTAATGCTATGACTGTCCCAGTCAATGTTGAGAAAGTTAAAGAGCCCAACTATTACCACCCTATTTCTCTTGCAGCCTTACATTTCCCTCTGACTATCTGGGGACCTGTAAGTACAATCCTATCAAAGTGATCTCTCCCTTCTTATTTTTCAGTTCTACCCATACAGACTCAGTGGGCGAACCCGCAGATATATCCCCTCTCAGTACTGCCCTGGTATTCTCCCTAATCCAAAACATAACTCCCCCTCCTCTCTTACCTCCTGTTCTATCCTTCCTGTAGCATCTTTATCCTGGAACATTGAGCTGCCAGTCCTGCCCCTCCCTTAGCCCATTGAGTCTGCACCAAACCTCAGAAAGAGCACCTCACCAGGCTCAGTCCCGTGCCTTGGCCTGTAACCCCACCTAACTGTTGGACATCTAAGGGGCAATTTAGCTTGCCCAATCCACCTATCCTGCACATCTTGTGCAAAACCATAGGAAACCTACGCAGACACGGGGAAAATGTACAAACTCCACCAAGATGGTCACCCAAGGTCAAAATCATACCCGGGTCCCTGGCGCTGTGAGGCGGCAGTACTAACCACTGTCTACCATGCCTATCTTTGCGTGATCAACTGGGAAAAGTCCATTTTCAAGGGAACAAAGGAATGGATGAGTTTCCGAAGTAGGTGAGCTGAGGCAGGAGTGAAGTTAGACAGAGTTACCGAAGAGGAAATAAGCAGTCTTAGTGATATGTGATCAGAAGCTCAGCTTGGGCTCAAATATAACACCAAGATTTTGAACAGTCTGGTTCAGCCTCAAAGTTGTAAGAGAGTTGGATGGTACTGATGGTTAGGGACTGGAGTTTGTAATGGAAACTGAAGGAAATGACATAATTCTTCCCAATATTTAAATGGAGAGAATTTCTGTTCATCCAGTACTGGATTTCGGACAAGTCAGGACGGTGTGTGACTTGGAGGGAAACTTGCTACCTTGGTCCTTTTAGGTGGTGGGGGTTGCGAGTTTGGGAGATTCTGTCATAGTTATGGTTAAGTTGTAGATGTATAAGATCTCCATATGTCATCCCTGCCTCTCCCATCTCCCTCTCTATTTCTTCCCAAAGACGTTAGAAGTTTGTATAGACTCAAAACAGTTGGCAGGTTCCCTGAAGGACATTAAATGAACTATTTGGGTTTTTTACAACAATCCAGCTGCTTTCATGGTCACTTTTCCCCTAGTACAGACCTCAAAAATTACCAGATTAATTCAACTCAATTTAATAATCTACCTTAGTGTCTTTTTGGGTGTTCTCTCACTCCCTTTTTTTCTGTTTTAAATCCATTTCATTTTCACAGGGTATCAGAAGAGGAAGATTTGCAGTCGGCAAACTCAGACCTAACATCACCTCAGGATCTGCTAGAGTTTCTCAATTTATTGTAACCTGAATATCATCAGATTTTAAACATAGAAGGAAAAGCACCGTTCACAGTGGGGAGAAACTGTACACGTGTGGTGTGTGGACGCTTCAGCCAATCATCTAGCTGATTGAAACACAAACATAGTTGCACTGGAATGGGGAACTGGAAAAATGGGGACTATGGGAAGAGATTCTGTGCACCCACACTGCGGAATGGCTGTTCACCTGTTTGGAGTTTGGGAAGGGAGTCACTCAATTATCCCGGCTGTTAACGACCAGCGAATTCACACGAGAGAGAATCCGTTCTCCTGCTCAGTGCTTATAAATGAATTTGCTGATTCACTGACCCGACTGAAATACCAGTGAAGACACACTGGAGAAAGGCTGCCGCCTGCACTGTGTGAGAAGGACCTTAGTGAGTCATCCCACAACCCACCTGAAATGCCAATGAGTTCACAATGAATGTCAGTAGTTTCAAAATCACTAATTTCAGTGTGGATATCATTTTATAACCTGAATTCTTGTTGCTTAGTATGGCAAACTAACATGGTCAGAAAACAGTTTTAACTAATCTAGATAACGGGCAGGATTCTCCTTTATGGGGACTAAGTCCCCACGCCTGTCAGAAAACGGGCGGGAATCACTCTGGACTTTTTCCCAGAGTGTCCGGGGTGATTCTCCGTTTTCAAGGGGGCCCTGGCATGTGTCCCGCAGCTCCGGATGCCGGCGGGGCTCTGTAGTTACGGCCACGCATGCGCACGGCAGGCGGCCGCAGGTCAACTTCGTGCCGGCCCCTCCACAACATGGTGGCACCCTACAGGGGCCCCGCGCGGAGGAACATAGGCTCCGCCCGGAATGAGCACGCCCATTGATCGGTAGCCACGATCGTGGGCCTGGCCAGCTTGGAGGTCCCCCCCCACCCGGAGTCAGAACCCCCCCCCCCCCCCCCTCCCCAACCAGGACGGCCCCCGCAGCCAGAACGCCGAGGTCCCGGCGGGTGGGACCACATGTGAACCACGCCGGCGGGCACTCCAGCGCGGAGAATCACCGCAGGGCTGCTATCAACGGTGCCGTGGCAATCGCATGCACTCTACTGGCGGCGATTCCCGGGTCGCCGGAGAATTGCGTGCCAGCGTGGGAGCCCATTTTGGATAATTCTCCGCCCCCGTGCCAAGCACAATTTTAGCGCTGAGGGTCGGAGAATTCCGCCCAACATTTTTAAAACTAAACCAATGACTGCATTATCAGACACCAGATTAGTCAACTAAAGAGCCTTAATTGTGAGACAATTAAAGAATAAGCACCTGATCAATAAATGTAGCAGTAAGGCTGGTATGTAACTTGCAACACAAAATCTAGAAAGTTTTAAGCTTTATAATTACACATAATTAAGTACCCTCAGCATAAATCATGAGAACTGTAAAATTGAGCTCTGGAAACCTTTATGGCCTTGACAGCTACATTCAGTTGGGTATTGAATAAACCTTTATTCAAACTGTCGGATCTTTCAGTTAATCTCTGTATTAAAACATCAGGAGATGCTAGCAGTGTCAGGACCCAATTATGGATTGAAAGATGGTTACGTTAACCAATTATTGTTTGACACTTAGGAAACTCAAGGTAAGAGATACAGTTTAGATAAGAGATACAGTTTAAGAGATAGCGTTGTAGGTTAAGAACATCCATAATTAGCTAAAATAAATGCTCTTATCTCATTTTATTTTTACAGATTTAGAGTACCCAATTCATTTTTTTTCCAGTAAGAGGCAATTTAGCGTGGTCAGTTCACCTACCAGGCACACCTTTGGGGTTGTGGGGGTGAGACCCATGCAGACGAGGGGAGAATTTTCAAACTCCACACGGGCAGTTACCCGGGGCTGGGATTGAACCCGGGTCCTCAGCGGCGTGAGCGCTTATCTCATTCTTGACTAATTAGACCAATTGGCTATTTCCAACAGCCTGGCTAAGGAGGTCTTGCAACATATTTTAAATATAAAATAAAGGTTTGAGAAGCTGTTGTTAAAAAATCCTTTTATGGGATGTTGGCTTGGCCAGCATTTATTGCCCTTCCCTAATTGCATTTGAGTTGCATATAGGCCAGACCAGATAAGGATGGCAGATTTCCTTCACTCAAGGACATTAGTGAACCAGATGGGCTTTTATGACAATCGTTTTATGACTTTTAATTCCAGATCGTTATTGAATTCAAATTTCACCATCTGCCCATGGTGGGATTCAGGATCTGAACCTGGGTCCCTGGTGCATTGCCCTGGGTCTCTGGATTATGAGTCCAGTAACAATAACACGAGGCCACTGCCTACATGTTTTTGTTAAACGGTTAATTGTATGTTGGGATTCTCGTGTCACCTTTTCGGCCTGATGCGCCGAAGGAGTGGTGAGAAGTATGTTCAATTGTTAAAGTTAAGCTTTCTCCCCACTGTTAATTACTGTTAATTTGATCTTTCTGGCTTGTTACCTTTTTACCTTAAATGGTTCAATTCTTTTGAATTCACCATCTGAGTGTTCATTCTTGGTTAAGTCTTCTCCAATCTGAATTGATTTACAATTGAGGATTTATTGCCAACAACCTGTAACCCACAAATCGACAAAGTGGGGACCGTGTCGGAGACCAGTCTCCAACATGTTGTATAGCGAGGGGAATTAAATTGTATATATCAACTGGGAAAAATTAGGACACGCTTGAACAGAACAAACATTTTAAATCTTCGACATGAAATGAATTGCATAAATACATATTTTTATTTTATAAATTGTAAAAACAATTTCCAATATAAGGCTTCATTTCATTGGATCAGGAAAACTGTTATTATTCACACACTCGGCATGGACACTGCAGAAGCTCCTGCACCTCTTTCAATATTGATTTTTGCAACTCCAGAATTTTCAAAATGGAATTGGACAATGACTTGAAAGTCATGCTTGACAATCTACTAAAATTCTGTGAAGATGTAAGTAGTAAGTTGACCACGGAGAACCAGTGGATGTGGTTTATTTAGACTTTCGGAAGCTTTTGACAAGATCTCACATAGCAGGTTACTATGTAAAGACAAAGCGCATGGGATTATGGATAGTAACTTGTGATGGATAAAAAGCTGGTTAGCAGACAAGATGCAAAAAGTTGGAATTAATAGGTCTTTTTCTGATTGGCAGGCTACGAGTGGGGTATGGCAGGGATCTGTGTTCGGACCCCAACTGTTCACACTATATATTAATGATTTGGACATGGGAACTAAATGTATGGTCTCCAAATTTTCAGATGATACAAGTTGGGTGGGAGGGCGAGCTGTGAGGAGGATGCAGAGATGCTTCAACGGGATTTGGACAGGCTGAGTGAGTGGGCATATGCATGGCAGATGCAGTATAATGTGGATAAATGTGAGGTTATCCAATAGGAAGGCAGAATATTATTTGAATGGGTGTAAATTGAGAGAGATAAATACTCAGTGAGACCTTGGTGCCCTTGTGCATCAGTCGCTGAAAGTAAGCAGATACAGCAGGCCGTAAAGAAGGCAAATGGTATGTTGGCTTTCATAGCAAGAGGATTTGGGTATAGGAATAGAGTACTTTGGTGAGGCCTCACCTGGAGTATTGTGTGCAGTTTTGGTGTCTTTATCTGAGGAAGGATGTTCTGCTTTGGAGAGAGTGCAGCGAACGTTTACCAGGCTGATTCCTGGGAAGGCAGGACTGTCATAAAAGAAGATTGAATAGGTTAGGATTATATTAATTCGAGTTAGAAGAGTGAGGGGATTTCATAGAAACTGACAAAATAACAGGATTAGATAGGGTAGATTCAGAAAGAATGTTCCCGATGGTGGTGGAGTCCAGAACTAGGGGTCATAATTTGAGGATGAGGGGTAAACCTTTTGGGACTGATGCGAGTTGAAATTTCTTCACCCAGAGAGTGTGAATCTGTGGAACTCACTACCACAGAAAGTAGTTGAGGCCAAAACATTGTGTAATTTCAAAAAGGAATTAGATATAGCTCTTGGGGCTAAAGGGACATGAGGGGAGGGAGGCGGGATCAGGATATTGAACTCAAATGATCATAATGAATGGCCCAGCAAGCTTGAAGGGCCAGATAGCCTCCTCCTGCTTCCATTTGAAAGGGAGAAAACTCAGAATTATTTAGAAACAGATGGAAATCAGTACTTGATAAAAGTTGGCACAGGCACAATGGGTCGAATGGTCTTCTAATGAGCTGTGTCATTTTACAGTCCCATTGCGAGATCAATGTCAAAATATACCAGTCCAATTCTATTTATGAAAAATAAGATTTTGAATTGCAACATGACTGCAGTTTGTCATTCTCTAACAGTCACTTTGACAGAAGCATGGTGTTTCGGTTGTGTGAGTGATGTCTGTTAGTGACCATTCACCTGTTTTGTGTGGGGGAAGAGATTTAATCCTTCTGTTTGGAGTGATGAGTGGGTTCACAAGTAACGTGTCGCGTCTTTTCGTCCGACGTCACTTCGTCCAACGACACTTCGTCTTTTGGTCCAACGTCTTTTTGTCCGCCCGTCTTTTGGTCCAACGTCACTTCGTCCAATTATACAATTACAAATTAACTCCGTATAAAACCATTTAATTGATAAAATGCAAGTACAATACAGCAAGTGAATTTAATTGCTAAAATGCAAGTAATTGATAAAATGCAAGTAAAATGCAAGTTGAAAAATGCTGTTAAAAAATCTAAAAATGCAGTTAAAAAATCTAAAAGTTTACTAATTACTTAAAATTCCCGAAATTACTTAAAATTGATGTAAATTGTAAATTCCCAAAATTCCCTAAAAGTTAGATTTCCAGAACTGTACCCGAGAGAGAATAATGGGGAGAGGACAAGATGATTTGATATTCTACAATTCCGACAGACACAGATATAAGTGGGAGTCTAATTGGATTTAGACAATGAGTGCAGTTCTGAAAGAAGCAGATTTAAACTCGATTTTCGTCGAGTGATTAAAACCTCTGGTTGGCAGTGGGTTCTGACATTACAGGTCTGAAATGATCAAATATTCCATCAGATACAATGGCTCTCATCACGCTGGAGCATACATGGGTGAATATCCTGCAGCTTATCTTAATAATGTCTGGAGATCAAGCAGCACAAATGCAGAACTCAACCTCAAAAGGCGAAATAGGTGGAGAGGATCCTTGAGCAGTAACATTGAAAAACTAAATTAAACTATTTGTAATTGGATAATTGGACGAAGTGACGTTGGACCAAAAGACGGGCGGACAAAAAGACGTTGGACCAAAAGACGTGGACGAAGTGTCGTTGGACGAAATGACGTCGGACGAAAAGACATAGCACCCACAAGTAAGTACTGGTAAGTGATTGAGTTTTGTTGTTAATTACACATGGGTCTGAACACTTCACTGAGGTCGACCTGTTGATGTTAATAATCACCAGCCCAGTTATACATGTCAATATTCACCCAAAAAGTCAAATAAATCAGCTGTGTGTTAAAAATAAAGGCTGTTGAGTCTTGTTAATATCCCTGACACAAGTTAATTCCTTATGAAGGGCACTTCCTGACCCCTGTCTCCTCCATCCTCACCTCCAACAAGTGTGAGGAACTCATGGAGCTTTTTTGTCACTAAGATTGAGACAATCTGATCAACTGCCTCTGCTGCTTCCCTCCCTTCCAGTGGACCAAACTGTCCAGTTCTCCTGTCTTAGGCCTGAACTCGAATCTTGCTCCAGTTTCCCTACTTTCTGCCTTCATGCCTCTCAATGCTGATCTTATCCATCAACCCTGTTCAATAAAAACTTCTGATCACCCTACTTCCCCGTGGTCATTGATATTGTTAATGGCTTTCTCTCTTAACTTCCAGCTCTGTGACATATCCCGTTTCGTCTCCTGTTAGCTTATATGCTGCTGAACCACCTCATTCCTGCTTTTTCTTGCTCCAACATTTCCAGAACTATCGTAACCCTCTCCTCATACTTCAAGCACTGTAAATCCTGGTGCCTGTTTAAAAAAACTTTGCGATGTGACAAAGGCAGGATTTGCTACCCATCTTGATTGTACTTTGAACTGAGCGTCTTGCTGAGTCACGTCAGAGGGCAGTTCAGAATCAACTTTGGAAGAATGAGGGGGAAAAATGTTCCATAGAAATTAGAATTGTCTATTCTGAATTTCCATCCTTTTTTAAATAAATTTAGCGTACCCAATTCATTTTTTCCAATTAAGGGGCAATTTAGCATGGCCAATCCACCTAACCTGCACATCTTTGGGTTGTGGGGGTGAAATCCACGCAAACATGGGGAGAATGTGCAAACTCCACATGGACAGTGACCCAGAGTCTGGATCAAACCTGGAATGAGGTGCTGTGAGGCAGCAGTGCTAACCACTGTGCTGCCCCCCCCCTCTCCCCCTTGAATTTATATCCTCACTAAAAGTGTTGACTTTTGTAAACATCTACATGTATTGGAAGGGAAGGATTTGCAGACAGAAAGCTCAAACCAAACATCACATCAAGATCTGACAGAGTCACTCGATTCATCAGAACCTGAATATCATCATTTTGAATGTAGAAAAAGAAATGATTGTCTGTTCTGTCTGTGGGAGACAATTTCAAAGATCGGAGTGCCTGGAACAGGACCAAGACACACACACACCCGAGTGAGAGGGTTCCAGAACTGATTGTGGAAAGAGCTTAAACCAGTTTCACTGACTGAAAAAAACTACACACCATTCACAGCAAAGAGAAACTACACATACCATGTGTGTGGACAAGGAGTCTACTGAAATCCTAACTGGAGAAACACGGGCTGCCTTGCACCATGGAGAAACCATAGAAATGTGACACCTATGGGAAAAGATTCAATTATCCATCCCTGCTGGAAAATAATCCACACACTCGTACCAGGGAGAGGCTGTTCATCTGCTTCAAGTGTGGAACTCAATGCATGCCATCTGCATAGACACCAAAGGGCGCGGAGAGGCAAGTTGCTTGCTCTGACTGCGGGAAGGGATTTACTCAGTCACCTGACCTGCTGACACAGGTGTGTTCGCATGCGGAGAGGCCATTTGCTTATTACGAGTGTGTGAAGAGATTCGCTCAATCATGAAATCTTCTGCTACACCAGCAAGTTCACACTGGAGAGAGACTGTTCTCCTGCTCTGAAAGTGGGCAAATATTCACTGGGTTATCGCACCTCATTGCATAGCAACAGATTCACATTGGGGAAAAGACCATTCACCTGCTCCAAATGTGGGAAGGGATTTGATCAACTATCCCAGGAGTGGCCATTCATTTGCTCAGTATGTGCTACCGGGCAGTACGGTAGCACAAGTGGATAGCACTGTGGCTTCACAGCGCCAGGGTTCCAGGTTCGATTCCTTGCTGGGTCACAGTCTGCATGTTCTTCCCGTGTCTGTATGGGTTTCCTCCGGGTGCTCTGGTTTCCTCCCACAGTCCAAAGATGTGCAGGTTAGGTGGATTGGCTATGATAAATTGCCCTTGGGGACCGAAAAGGTTAGGAGGGATAATTGGGGTACAGAGATAGGGTGGAAGTGAGGGTTTAAGTGGGTTGGTGCAGACTTGAAGGGCCGAATGGCCTCCTTCTGCACTGTATGTTCTATGTGGGAAAAGTTTCACTGGATCCACTAATGTGATAAGTCATCAGCGAATTTGCACTGATGCACTTCAGCTGCACCTCCTGTGGAAAGAGATTCAAGCCTTCCAACCTTAGTATGCACCAGCAAGTTCACACTGGAGAGAGGCTGTTCATCTACTCCAAGTGTGGAAGGAACTCATTTAGTCATTCCACCTGCTGACACACGAGCGAGTTCACAAATGACTTGAACGATATTCATTTCAGTCTGTTCTGCTGATGTTAATTAACTCCAACCTAGGTATATGTATTAATGTTCTAAACAAAAGTCTGAATTAGCTGTTTGTTAAACACGCAGTGTGTCTAGTTTTTAATATATCTCTGACATTAAGTTAACTCATTTCGAAGGGCTCTCCGTTTCCCCTGACCCTCCTCCATCCTCACTTCCAACAAGTGTGAGGAGCTCATGGAGCTTCTTTGTCACTAAGATTGAGATAATCCGATCAGCTGCTTCTCTCCCTTCCACTAGCTCATCTGGGCAAACTCTCTCTAAAGTTCCACCTTGTCCGAACCCTGAACCCATATCTTTCTTTTTCCATAGGATCGTAGAAACCAGACATTGCAGAAGGAGGCCATTCGGCCCATCACTTCTGCACCAATACTCTGAAAACCCACCCTATGTGGACCCGTAACACTACATCCCTGGGTACTAAGGGACAATTTAACCTGCACATTTTTGGACTGTGGGAGGAAACCGGAGCACCCGGAGAAAACCCATACAGACATGGGGACAAAGTGCAAACTCCACACAATCACCCAAGAACTGAATTGAACCCGGGTCCCCGGCTCTGTGAGGCGGCAATGCTAACCACTGCTACCGTGCTGTCCAGATCCTTTCCTAACATTTTAATCAGTAATCTCCCAAATCCATGTCCATCTTTCCAGAACTCCATGTTTGAATCCCTCCAGTCAGGTTTTGACCCGGCCCCACAACTGAACCAGCTCTGATCAAAGGCATGGTAGCACAGTGGTTAGCACTGTTGCTTCACAGTGTCAGGGTCCTAGGTTCGATTTCTGGCTTGGGTCACTGCGGAGTCTGCACGTTCTCCTTGTGTCTGTATGGGTTTCCTCCCGGTGCTCTGGTTTCCTCCCACTATTCCCAAAAGACGTGCTGTTAGGTGAATTGGACATTCTGAATTCTCTCTGTGTACCCGAACAAGCGGCGGAATGTGGCGAATTGGGGCTTTTCACAGTAACTTAATTGCAGTGTTAATATAAGCCTACTTGCGACAATAAAGATTATTATCCTCTGTGACAAAGGTAAACTTTCCCTTCTTGACCTGTCTGTGGAGGTTAGGTGGATTGGCTGTGTTAAATTGCCCTGTGTCCAAAAATGGTGGGTGGGGTTACAGGGATAGGGTGGAGGTGGGGTGCTATTTTCAAGGGCCAGTGCGGACTCGGTTAGCTGAATGGCCTCCTTCTGCACTTCTAAATTCCCCGCTCTCACGCCCTGAGGTTTACCTGTTGTACTGAAAGCTGATAATATGAACCTTCTCCAGAACCTGTCCTGACCCTTCTACTGGTTCATTTGTTGACACCAGGGACTCTTCTTGTTCTACTGGGGACATTCCCTGTCTGCCCAGTTATTTCCTTTAAGTTTCCCTTGTATAATTTGTACATTGCTCCATCATATTGTCACATTTCAGTAACAAATGTTGAAATGTTTGCTCGTCATCCGTCCACTTTTCTCCTGGAGTTTCACACTAATCAAAATGATGCAGTTTCAGCCAATGAGGGAGATCCCGGCTCAGCCCCGCCCCTCATTCTCTCCGATTGATTGGAGGAGCAGCGTTTCAAGGTCTCCTTCCTCTATCTATTGGTCAGAAGCTGCCGTCAATCAGTGTGAGCTGGAGCATGCGCAGTTTGGACGGTGAGAGCTCCTGCACCCGGATTTTCAATGCGGGTTTTTACAAACACTGAATGGGAGCGGGAGCGGACAATAAACCCGTTTAGAACGACAGGACCGGCGGACGTGTTGGGAGGCCTCGTAAACTCACGCTGTCGGATTTAAGTCCTCAGGAAGGAACCATCGATCCCGGAGTTGACAGCCGGATGACCATTGTGGCTTTTAACGGGAGCCAGGTTCGATTTAACGGGTGCTATCTTTATCGGGGCATCGAGCAAGAGAGCGCATGTGCCGCAGTTCGTCTTGGGGCAATAACGGCTACCATTATAGTTTGAGCAATCGGCTCAACTGACTGAGATTGTGGCCAGACGGACTTCATCTCAGAGTGTTCCCAGGGAGAGGGGGGTCCAGCTGGTATTTAGTGAATGGAGATTGGAGCAGGGATTGCAAATTGCCTGAAGTCTTCAAAATATTTATGTGGAGTTAATTAGTAAACATAATAATCTTTATTAGTGTCACAAGTAGGCTTACTTACAGCGAAAATCCCCAAGTTGGCACACGCCGACACCTGTTCGGTGTCGACACCTTGAGGGAGAATTCAGAATGTCCAGTTCACCTAACAGCACGTCTTTGGGACTTTGTGGGAGTAAACCGGAGCACCTGGATGAAACCCATGCAGACACGGAGAACGTACAGACTACGCACAGACAGCGACCCAATGGTTGGGGCCTCACGGTAGCATGGTGGTTAGCATCAATGCTTCACAGCTCCAGGGTCCCAGGTTCGATTCCCGGCTGGGTCACTGTCTGTGTGGAGTCTGCACGTCCTCCCCGTGTGTGCGTGGGTTTCCTCCGGGTGCTCCGGTTTCCTCCCACAGTCCAAAGATGTGCGGGTTAGGTGGATTGGCCATGCTAAATTGCCCGTAGTGTAAGGTTAATGGGGGGATTGTTGGGTTACGGGTATGTGGGTTTAAGTGGGGTGATCATTGCTCGGCACAACATCGAGGGCCGAAGGGCCTGTTCTGTGCTGTACTGTTCTATCTATCTAATCCTGGAATCGAACCTGGGTCCTTGGCGCTGTGAAGCAATAGTGTTAACCACTGTGTTACCGTACCACAGGAAGAGAACCAGAAAACACAATGGTCATGAGACTGATCCCACATTTAAGTTAGAGAGAGATAGAAAAAGAAGGAAGGAAACCAAGACAAAACTGTGGCACAGTGGCTAGCACAGCTACCTCACAGCATCAGGGACCTGGGCTCGACTCTGGCCTTGGGTGACTGTGGGGAGTTTGTACTTTCTCCTTATGTCTTTGTGGGTTTCCTCCGGGTGCTCTTGTTTCCTCCCACAGTCAAAAGATGTGCAGGTTAGATGGGGTTGCCGGGACAAGGCGAGGGTGTGAGCCCAGGTGGAATATACTGACCGGGATGACTTTTGTAAATTCATTTTACAGAGAATTAGACGGAAAGCATTTTCCGTCTCCCAAGGGAGACACATCAAGATCTGACAGTCATTCGATTCATCAGCACCTGAATAGCATCAGCCTTTGAATGTGGAAGGAGAAATGTTTGTTCTGTCTGTGAGAAGATTTCAAATATAAGTGTGACTGGAAAAGCACCGACACACACATACACAAACATAGTCACCCAAGCAAGAGTGTTCCATTAAACTGACTGGAAAGAGCCTTCAACTAATTACACAGCCTGAAAAAAAAATCTCATCATTCACAGTGGGGAGAAACAGTAACGTGTCTTGTGTGTGGACAGGACATCAACTGATCATCCAACCTGGAGAGCAATAAGGACACCAGTGCTATGGAGAATCTGTGGAAATGTGAGAACTGTGGGAAAAGATTCAATTCCCCACTACCGCTTGAAAACCATCAACGCACCCACACCAGAAAGAGGCCATTCATCTGCTCTGAGTGTGGAAAGGGATTCAGTCAGTCAACCCACCTGCAGGCACACCAGCGAATTCACACTGGAGAGCGACCATTCACTTGCTCTGAGTGTGGGAAGGAATTCTCCCAGTTATCTACACTGCTGAGACACCAGCGTGTTCACACTGGAAAGCGACCGTTTACCTGTTCCGAGTGTGGGATGAGATTCACTGGCTCCTCTGACCGGCTGAGGCATCAGCGGGTTCATACTGAGGAGAGGCCGTTCATCTGTACTTCCTGTGGAAAGAGATTTAGATCTTCGTTCAACCTCACTGTACACCAGCGAGTTCATACTGGAGAGAGACCGTTCACCTGCTCCAAGTGTGGGAAGAAATTTGCTCAATCATCCACCCTGTTAAATCACCAGCGGGTTCACGCTGAAGAGAGGCCATTTACCTGCACTGTATGTGAAAAAGGATTCACTGGATCCTCTGACCTTCTAAAGCACCAACGAATTCACACTGAGGAGAGGCCATTCAGCTGCATTTCCTGTGGGAAAAGATTCAGGTCTTCATTCAACCTCACTGTACACCAGCGAGTTCACACGGGGGAGAGACCGTTCAGCTGCTTGGATTGTGGGAAGGGATTCACTCAGTTGACCAACTTGTTGAGACACCAGCGAGTTCACAAGTGACTGCAGGGTTGGCTTTTGCTGATATTCACACCCAGGACTGAACCATGTTCATTCTCATTAGTTTAAAGAATTGAACCATGTTCATTCTGACAAATCAGGTTTGTTTCTGCTGATGTTAATAATCCCTGTAACTGGGCTGGAATTCAATATCTTGGATCTATAGCTGATTGTGTTCTCGGGGCTGCAATGTCCCTTTAAGAACTGCTATCCGTGATCTTTCCCTGTGATTTAGGATCTCATCAGAAATTAGTTTACAGCAAGATTCTGAAATTTTACTTCAATCCTAAATTAATCCTTCGTATGAACTGTGCAATTTAGCATCTGGGAGTTCCCACTGATGAACACCTCCAATTAGAAAGTGCTGATTAATCTTGCTGACAATTCTGACTGACTTGCACATTACACCTCCATTATCCAGCAGAAAGAAGGGGAATAAGAATTGGTGGAGAATCAAAACTTCCCGAATGTTACCCCTCCTGCCTGGGACAGAAATTCCCTCGACACGGGAATGGAGACAAGGTCAATCCAAATAACAGACTGTCAGAAATCACTGTCTGAAAATCTTATAAAATCTTCAGAAATGTATGGAATATTATAGAAATTTCTCAATCTCTCTGCCTTCTGATTTCTTCTTTAGCAGCTTTTTGGTTGACAAACACAGGTCGGGCCTATTATCTCTGCCAAGGAGATGTCTCGAGCACAAGATATTTCTAACCCTCGCACAATTTGATCTCATGACCCATCCGTCTGTGTGAAGGTTAAAGCAGGCACTTGAGAGTAGAGAGATTTTGTAGTGATCCGCACTGTCCATAAGGGTGGCACAATGTTCAGCACAGATGCCTCACAGCGCCAGGGGCATGGGTTCAATTCTGGCCTTGGGCGACTGTCTGTGTGGAGTTTGCACTTTCTCCCCCTTTTCTGCCTGGATTTCCTCTGGGTGCTCTGGTTTCCTCCCACAGTCCAAAGATGTGCAGGTTAGCTGGATTGGCCATGCTAAATTGCCCCTTAGTATCCAAAGATGTGCAGGTTATGTGAGCTTATGGAGATAGGGTAGGGTGGGGTGGGATACTCTTTTAGAGGGTTGGTGCAGACTCCATGGGCTGAATGGCCTCCTTTTGCACTGGAGGAATTCTACTCTATGCTTCAGCCCAACACCCACACTCTGGCTCACACTAGTTAACCGTTCAGAGGAGACTGCCACCACCATCTACAGATTATGCTCCGTCCTGTTTGTCCTCCGGGAATAGTAAACCTGTCAAAGGTCATATGTATTTCTGCCTGTTTAGCTTCTGCATCATATTTAAATTGTTGCTTCTCAATAAACTACTTTAAAATCACTTCTGAGCTCAACCCCCTTTTTGGGTAATCTGACTCTCGGACCTAAATCTTACAAATGGTCTTCAGGGTGGGATTGCGGGAGTCGAGATCATAGGCTTGAGAAGCAGGCAGTAACTAGTGGGGTGCAATTTATCATGGCCAACCCACCTAACCTGCACATCTTTGGACTGTGGGAGGAAACCGGAGCACGGGGAGAACCCAAGCAAGCACGGGGATAACCTGCAGACTCCGCACAGACAGTGACCCAGCAGGGAATTGAACCTGGGACTCTGGTTCTAGCCACAGTGCTAATGACTTGTGCTACCCAAAATCAGGCGAATGGTATCTTGGCCTTCATTGCGAGGGGTTTTGAGTCAGAAGCAGGGATGTGTTGCTGCAATTATACAGGGCCTTGCTGAGGCCACACCGAGAATATTGTGCACAGTTTTGGTCTCCTTTTCTGAGGAAGGATGTCCTTGCTCTCGAGGGAGTGCAGCGAAGGTTTACCATACTGATTCCAGGGATGGCGGGACTGTCATAGGAGGAGAGATTGACTAGGTTAGGATTGTTCTCACTGGAGTTCAGAAGAATGAGGGGGGTCTCGTAGAGACTTTTAAAATTCAAACAGGACTAGACAGGTAGATGCAGGGAAGATGTTCCCAATGGTGGATGTGTCCAGAACCAGGGGTCACAGTCTGAGGATTCATAGAATAGAACATAGAACATAGAACAGTACAGCACAGAACAGGCCCTTCGGCCCTCGATGTTGTGCCGAGCAATGATCACCCTACTCAAACCCACGTATCCACCCTATACCCGTAACCGAACAACCCCCCCCCCCCCCTCCCTCCACCCCCTTAACCTTACTTTTAAGGACACTACGGGCAATTTAGCATGGCCAATCCACCTAACCCGCACATCTTTGGACTGTGGGAGGAAACCGGAGCACCCGGAGGAAACCCACGCACACACGGGGAGGACGTGCAGACTCCGCACAGACAGTGACCCAGCCGGGAACCGAACCTGGGACCCTGGAGCTGTGAAGCATTTATGCTAACCACCATGCTACCGTGCTGCCCAAACCATTTCAGACAGAGTCAGGGAGACATTTCTTCACCCAAAGAGAGGTGAGCCTGTGGAATTCGTTACCACAGGAAGTAGTTGATGCTGAATACATTGAATATATTAAGAGGCGGCTAAATATAGCACTTGGGGAGAATGGGATCAATGGCTATGGGGAGAAAGCAGGATTCGATTGTTGAGTTGGATGATCAGCCATGACTGTGATAAATGGCGGAGCAGGCTTAAAGGGCCAAAAGGCCTCCTCCTGCTCCTATCTTCTATGTTTCTATGGCACCCTGCACGAGTGTGCTGTCAATTCCAACCCGACAGAACTGGAGTCCCAACAAAAGTGAATTAACCAATAGTTTGTGCTTTCCGAAGATCTTTAACCCTTGACTGCTCCAATGGGTTACAGACACCAGATCTATAAGTAAAATATTAACAAACTGTTTAATAATAACAAAATGAAAGGATGAATATATTAAGAAAAAAACAGGACAATAGTTGACTAATCTACGTATTCCAAAAACCCTGCCCCACCCTCCACCCAGACAGACACAAGGGTTGGCGAGGATCAAAAAAAGGGAATTATAGGGAAAGGTTTGAACTGCTGTGGTTATGGCCTCTGGGAATAGATTTACTCAGAGGTTGAGGTTGGTGCAATTCTGTCCTTTGATCACTCAATGGCGCTTTACCCAAGAGTTCCAGGTTGGTGCAATTCCAATTGCCAGCCACCAGATGGTGCTGTACACAGGATGTTCAGATCAGTGCAATTTTGCTCTTCGACCGCCAGATGAAGCTTTCGTCTTCCTGTGAAATAATTACAGCTGCCTTCCTGAATAAACAGTTTTTATTCCCTTTGTCTGAACTCAGCACAGGAACTCAGGGTGTACTTTAAGGAATATTCTCAGTTTAAGCTTTGATTCAAGTTCTTTCCACGTCCCTGAGACACAGTGTTAGAATGTTACCAACCTGTGGAAAATGGCTGGCACTTTCTCATTCCAGATATCTCTAATGCAGGTCTTTTTTCTCTCTGTATCTTTTAAACAAGAAAGTCTCCACAGATTTAGTTAGAATGCCACTTTAAAATCGTCTGGCAAAGAGAGAGACAGACAGAGAGATTCTCCCCTACCTTCCAGCTGAGCTTCCTGATGGAACCCTGCAGAAGACATGCCTTCTTTCTGAAAGTTTCTAACTGGCTCCATGAATCACAGGCAACAATAGGAGAAGTGGGCAGCACGGTAGCACATGTGGCTAGCACGGTGGCTTCACAGCGCTGGATCACTGTCTGCTGAGTCTGCACATTCTCCCCGTGTCTGCATGGGTTTCCTCCTGGTGTTCCGGTTTCCTCCCACAGTCCAAAGATGTGCAGGTTAGGTGGATTGGCCATGCTAAATTGCCCTTAGTGTCCAAAAAAAAGGGTCAGATGGGGTTGTTGGGTTATGGGGATAGGGTGGAAGTGAGGGCTTCAGTGGGTCGGTGCAGACTCAATGGGCCGAAGGAGGCCTTCTGCACTATGTTCTATGTAAGTCTGTGAACTCTACAGACACCGAGTGGCTACCTCCCAAGTCTATCAAATTGACATCACAGGGTCTGCTCCAGAATCTAAAGGGAAAGTCCTGGCCTGCTCCAATGTCCAAAGGCTAATTTAAACAATTTGCAAATGCTGCAATAATGTTGTAGAAGCTCACCAGAAGACAGCGAGAAAAGGAAGCACAGGACAGATAAAAGGTCTTCCAACAATATTCCAACAATACTTGTTTGTTTGTTTTTTTATAAATTTAGAGTACCCAATTATTTTTTTCCAATTCGGGGACAACTTAGCATGGCCAATCCATCTACCATGCACATCTTCGGGTTGTGGGAGTGAAACCCACGCAGACACAGGGAGAATGTGCAAACTCCATATGGACAGTGACCCAGGGCCGGGATCGAACCTGGGTCCTCAGCTCCATAGGCAGCAGTGCTAACTACTGCACTACTGTGCCGCCTGACAATACTTTTTAAGTGGAAAGTTTCACTCAAGCCCCTTGAGTGTGTGTTTCCATGGCAGCCGAGTGTGCTAAGTGTACTTCACAGATGTGAAGCCCTCCAGTGTGCAGAGCAATCAGTCCAGATCATTTTGGAAAGTGACGATTGGAACTGCTTCCATCAGTCATTAGTGCATTCCAGATCATCATAACTCACTGAGTAAAATAATCTCTCCTCATCTCCATCCTGGATTTTTAACCAAATTATTTTAAAGCTGTGTTCTGTGGTTACCAACCATCCTGCCAATTGAAATAATTTCTCCTGATGCGCATGAAAACTCCTTGGCTATATCCACATCTCTATTAAATCACTCCTCAATCTCCTCTGCTCTAAAGAGAACAATTATAGCTCTCCACAGAAGTGAAACTCCCTCATCCCTGATAGTACTCTGGGAATCTTTCCCTGCACCCTCTCCAAGGCCTTAACATCTTTCCTAAAGTGTGATGCTCGGCATGGTCTACCTGGCGAATCTGAGAGTGACCTATAACTCAAGAGACTTCTACTTTGGGACAGTGGAGGCAGCGATGGCATTCATAAAGGCTGAGAGATGGGCTAGCATGAGCAATGGGACTGGGGTTTGGTACTGGACTGAGGGGAGGGGGTGAAATGCTGTTTACAGCCTCATTTCTTTGCTTCTTGTTTCAGGATGTTGATTTGTTTTTTTGGGAGGGGAACAGTTGAGGGTTTGGTTTTTGGGTTGGTTGCTGGGGAAGGATACCCTTTGCTATGGGTTACAGATGGTAGGAGAAGATTGAACTTTGGGGATATGGCAGTTTTCTGGGGCATGGTTTTTTGCGCTGGTTTTGTTTGTCTTTGTTTTCAGGGACTGGGTCATGTGGGAGGGGATCGGAAGGAGCAGGGTCTGGGTAGGGGCCTCCTCGCCAAGCAAAGGTTGGCTAGTGAATGGGAGTGGGGTGGGGGAAGAGGGGCCGCGGTCGTTGGAACCTAGTCGAACAGGTTTCGATGGGCCTGGAAAGTGGGGGGATGGGATTATTACTGGGAGAGGTGTTTTCAAGAGGAAGTGGATGGGGGGGATCCTGGGAGGGAGTTTTAGATGGCAAAGGGACTGAGCAGGTCAGGTTCAGTGGGCTGGACCGGGGTGCTGATAATGGCGGATAGGAGGGGGGGGGGGGCAGAAGGGTGAGAGACCCCCTGTCAGAATAATAATGTGGAACATGAGGGGTTTGGCGGGACTGGTGAAGAGGTCGAGGGTGTTTCTGCATTTAAAGAGCCTAAAGCCAATACAGGACACCCATTTGAGGGTGAAGGATCAGGTGAGCCTCAGGAAGGGCTGGGTAAGGATTTGATAGCAGGGCTCGGTTGGGGGGGGGGGGGGGGGAGGTGGTAGTGGTATTGGTGAGCAAGAGGGTGAGGTTTCAGATGGAGAAGGTGGTGGCGGACCAGGGGGGGAAGGTGCATGATTGTGACGGGGGAGTTAGCGGGGAGGTTGGTGGTTCTGGCGAGCATATGGGATGATGCAGGGCCCCCAACTGGGATGATGCAGGGTTTATGAAGAGAGTGCTGGGTGCCATCCCGGATTTGGATACCCACAAGTTAATGGGGGGGGATTGGAATATGGTGCAAGAGCCGAGGATGGACAGGTCTCAGCCACACTCACTGGCCCAGTGGAGGGAGAGAAGGTGCTGTCTGGGCTCATATGAGACATGGGAGGAGTTGGACGTTCCTGCACCTGAGGGAATCAGAAAATTTGGTTTTCTTCCTGGAACACAAAATGTATTCGAGAATAGACTTTTCTATGGTGGGGAAGACATTATTGGCCGGGGTCAAAGGAACGGAGTATTAAGCGATATTAATTTCGACCATGCACCGCGTTCGGTGGATGTGGTTCTGGAGTGGCCCAAAGGCCGGGCTGGAGAATGGATGTGGGGTTGTTAGGGGAACGGAGCTTTTCTGATAAGATTGGGAAGGTGATCGAGGAATATGTGGGATTTAATTGCAAAGCGGAGGTTTCGCAGGCATGGTTTGAGAGGCTCTGAAGGCAGTAGCAAAGGGGGAGGTGACCTCGTTCAAGGCTAAGGTGGACAAGGAAGCACCAAAAATTGATAGAGGAAATGCTGGAGGTCAATGGGAGGTACACAGGGGACATTTTTGCCAAGAGGAAGGAGCTGCAGGCAAAGTTTGACTGGTTGACAACAAGGAAAGCGGTGTGCCAGTTGAGAAGGGGCAGTCTATGAACTTGGGGAGAACGCCAACATGCATGTCGGCCAGCCAATTATGGAGGGAGGCAGTGGTGAGGGAGATAATCCAGATGCGGGATAAGACGGGGAAGTCAGTGGTGGCCCCGGAGCAGACTTATAAAGTTTTTGAGGAGTTCTATGAGAAGTTGTACAAGTCAGAGCCACCAGGAGAGAAGCAAAAAATGAGGGAGTTTCTGGGTGGGTTGGATTACCGAGGTTGGGAGAGGAGGGCAGGGCTGGAGGTGCCGGTGTGGGGAACAGGAGGTAAAGGAGACAATTGGGATAATATAATCAGGGAAGGCAGTGGAACTGGATGGATTCCCAGTGGAATATTATAAATTTAAGGACAAGTTGGCACCTCTGATGGTGGACATATTTGAGGAGGTGATAGGTAGAGGGTCTTGCCACGGACTTTGGGGCAGGCTTTGATTTCCCTGCTGTTAAAGAAGGATTACCTGTAGCTGGGCTGGCTAGTTCACTGAAGCGGAAGTGGATCAGACTAGACTGAGGAAGGGATGGGTCGGGCAGGTATTTCACTTGGGGCTAGGCTCTAAAACTAGGGGGGGTTGTGATCCTGATAAATAAGTGGGCGTCATTTGAGGTAGGGAATATAGTGGCGGACTCAGAGGATAGGTATATCATGGTGAGCAGGAAGCTGGAAGGGATGCCGGTCGTATTAGTGAATATTTACGCACCAAATTGGGATGACGCGGAGTTTGTGAGGCGGGTGTTAGGGAAGATCCAGGACCTGGACTCGTATAAGCTGATCATGGGGGGGGGGACTTCAATGCGGTTATTGATCCAAGGTTGGATCGGTCGGGTTAAAGGGTGCCAGCCACGGCAAAAGAACTAAAGGGGTTTATGGAACAGATACGGGTGGGGGGGGGGGGGGGGGGGGGGGTAGACCCGTCGATGTTCAGACAGTCAAGAGCAAAGGAGTTTTCTTTTTTTTCCCCCCACGTGCACGAAGTGTACTCCCGGATTGACTTTTTCATTTTAAACAGGGGGGTGGTGGATACCAAGTATTCAGCGATTTTTGTGTCGGATAATGCCCCACACTGGGTGGATCTACGGGTGAGCAAGGAGGGGGGTCAGCAATGGAGTTTAGATGTAGACTGTTAGCGGATGAGGGGTGTGTACGGACGGGTGAGGGAGGACACCCAGAATTATTTGGAGATAAATGATACAGGGGATGTGTCAGCACAGTGGAAGCGCTGAAGGCAGTGATTGGGGGGAGCTAATTTTGATGCAGGCTCATTGGTAGAGATGGATAGGCTGGTGAGATAAATATTCCAGGTGGATAGAAGGTGTTCTGAAGCCCCAGAGGCGGTGTTGCTGAAGGCGCGGCAGAAGTTGCAGATGGAGTTTGGTCTGCTATCCACAAGGAAGGCAGTGGGGCAATTGAAGAAGGCGAGGGGGGCAGTATATGAGTATGGTGAGAAGGCCAGTAGGCTGCTAGCACACCAACTAAGGAAGACGGAGGCGGCCAGGGAGATAGGAAAAGTGAAGGACAGTGCGAGAACATGGTCTTGGACCCAGCAGGGTGAATGGGGTCTTTTAAGTAGTTTTATAGTTGGCTGTATGAGTCGGAACCCCTCGCTAGGATGGAGGAGACGAGGCAGTTTTTGGAAGGGTTGGAGTTTTCGAAGGTGGAGGAAGGGTTAATGGAGGAGTTAGGAGCCCCGATCGGGATTGTAGAAGTAGTAGAGGGAATAGAGGCCATGCAGTCGGGCAAGGCCCCGGCACCAGATGGCTACTCTGTGGAATTCTACAAGAATGTTTTCTTGCTGAGCCCGCTGCTGGTGAGGCCATTTAATGAGGCAAGGGAGTGCGATGTCCTTCCCCCAACAATGTCACAGGCTTCGATCTCATTGATCATGAAGCGGGAGAAGGACCCAGAGCAATGTGGGTCAACCTCTCTGCTGAATGTTGATGCCAAATTGCTGGCCAAAATTTTGGCCTCAAGGATAGAGGACTGTGTTCTGGAGGTGATAGGGGAGGACCCAACGAGGTTTGTTAAAGGCAGACAGCTAACGGCCAACGTTAGAAGGCTCCTAAATGTGATTATGATGCCCACCGAGGGGAGGGAGGCAGAGGTAGTGGTCGCTATGGATGCGGAAAAGGCCTTCGACCGGGTGAAATGGAATTATCTGAGGGAGGTCCTGGGACGGTTTGGGTTTGAGCAGGGCTTTATTGACCGAGTTCGGTTGCTATACCAGGCACGGGTGGCAAGTGTGCGGACGAATCGGCTGAGTTCAGACTACTTTTGACTGCACCGGGGGACAAGGCAAGGATGTCCTCTCTCCCCACAGTTGTTTGCCTTAGCCATAGAGCCATTGATAACAATGAAAGCTTCAAAGGACAGGAAGGGGTTAGTCCGGGGGTGGAAGGGGGGGGGGGTGGAACACAGAGTCTCATTATATGCAGATGACCTACTATATATTTCTGACTCGTTTGGGGGGGATGGGGGAGATTATATGGATCTTTGGGGAATTTGGCCGGTTCTCGGGGTACAAAATTGTGAGCTGGGGACACAATTGGAAAATAAAATTATAGAAATGACAGGAATTAAAAGTAACACCTCTTGAAACCAAAACATTTTTGAATATCACAAAGGAACTTTGAACATCACAAAGGACAATGTAATCGGATCTGAGGGCTGAGGCCATGCTTAAAATGAATACTTAGTTGTATTAGAATGTTTAGATCAAAGGTACTTTTTACAATCAAAGTTAAATAATAGTTACTTTACAATAAGGTCATAAAAACTGAATAACTGTTAGAAAGAGAATATAAACCCAGAGACCAGAACCAGAATTCAGAGAGAAGGAATAAGAGAAGCAAGCAGAGTCAGCTCGGTCATGGGAAAGATAAGACATAGCAGCCGAGCTAAAACAGCTAATACATCTAAGGAAGACTAGAATTTAAACAGTAGGCAGAATCAGCTCAGAGATAGCCAGCAGAGCCAGCTCTCATAGCTCAGTACATGGAATCGACAAGACATAGCAGCCGAGCTAACCAACGAATACATGTAAAGAAGAACAGACTTTAAAGAAGATTGATTGTCAAGTTGGGCCTGAAGGTCCCTTCAACCAACCAGAAGGATCCAGAAGCAAGATCTTTTCACCTTTCTGTAAATAAAGTGATTGCAGCTTTTAAAAGAAAAAAAATAATAAAACTACTTAATTTAACCTGAAACAGTGGTTATTCCAAAGTCTACTTTACTTACTTAGCAATGCGGGACCCAGGACCGATGCTACTAAGTGGTAAGTAGATGAAATCTTCGGGGAAGGTATGGGTTATAGCGGGGGATAACTTGAAAATATAGTTTGACCTGAATAGCACCCACCGAAGCCTGCATCGGAGTCAGGGAGTGAGAATCCCTGTTCACCATTTAGAATGTCGGCCCTTTTTGGTATAGGGGGAATTCTAAGAATAGTGGTGAGGTTTTAACAACAGCCCCCAGAATCAAATTTTACCCTGATGCTTGATTCGGCTGCGAGCGACAGCGACAGCACAACTGGAGCCCCTGAGAGACCCGAACAAAGGACCCACAGACCAGGCCCCAGTCACTACAGCCCCAGAGACACCGACCAGGATATGTTCAGCCCCATTGAGACGATTTATTTGCCTACACCGGAACCTGACCCACCACCCGGTGATAACGACAGCCCCCTTGCGACCTCCCTACGGAACATAAAACACTGGCACCGTGATAATTCCTGTCACCTGACATGGAATGATGAAATGGACCCCACATCGGCACACGCTATGTCAGCACGTAAACTCTATGAACGAGTTTGGCACCCGGGAGATGGTGACAACTCAGAGTCTGACTCCCACCATTGTAACCCCTTTGAAAATCTTGGTGGAATGGAACCTTGAGGTGTTCAGATGATGAGTCAGGAACTGATTGAGATTTTCGGCGTCCTAAACTCCGATGGAACCTGCCCGCTTTTATGTTTATTTTGTTTTAAATGTTGTTCGTTCTCTCTTGTACGATTTTATGTGTCGTCCTCACGGATGCTTTCTTGATACAGTCATAACTACTCTTCCGAAGCCACATGGCAGTTAACGAAACAGGTTTGTTGGAGCCCATGGGCGGGATTCTCCAACCCCCCGCCGGGTCGGAGAATTGCCGGGGGGGGAGGGGGCGGCATGAAACCCGCCCCCGGCGTCCGACGAATTCTCCGTCACTGGAGATTCAGCGGGGGCGGGAATCGCACCGTGCCGGTCGGCGGCCACTCACAGCGCCCCCCCCCCTCAGCGATTCTCCGGCCTGCAATGGGCCGAAGTCCCGCTGATTGTTTGCCAGTCCTGCCGGCGTAGATCAGACTAGGTCCCTTACGGTGGGACCTGGCGGCATGGGTGGGCTCCGGGGTCCGGGGGGGTGCACGGGGTGATCTTGCCCTGGGAGGTGCCCCCAAGGTGGCCTGGCCCGCGACCGGGGCCCACCGAACTGCTGGCGGGCCTGTGCCGTGGGGGCACTCTTTTCCTACGCGTCGGCCGTGACAGCCTCCGCGATGGCTGATGCATAGGTGAACCCCCCTGTGCATGCACGGGATTGATGTCAGCAGCCGCTGACGCTCCCGCTCATGCACGGACTCTCGCCGGCCAGCGGAGTCCCTTTGGCCCCGGCTGGTGTGGCGCCAAAGGCCTTCCACGCCAGCCGGCGGGGCGCAAACCACTGCGGCGCCGGCCTAGCCCCTGAAGGTGCGGAGGATTCCGCACCTTTGGGGCGGGCCGACGCCGGTGTGGTTCACACCACTCAGCCCCACCAGGACCTCCCGCCCCGCCGGGTACAGGAGAATCCCGCCCTATATATTTACAAATTCTTACCGCTCTTGGAAGGTCACTCAGGCAGTGGAAAAACGGCACTTAGCCCCGCCCTACCTGGAGACCCCCTATACATTTGGTCAGCCAAGCTCGGGTAGTGGAGCAACGGCACTGATCACCGCTCTACCCGGGGATTCCACCCATTCTTGCCATTCATAACGCACCATCCCATTCGGAGAATTGTTTTCGAAACTCTTTTGCTGTTTTTGTTTTCAGTCCTGTGGTTTAAAGAATGCATTTTGCCACAACGTTTCCCCTTTCCGACGACCGTTCGGTTGCTATACCCCACCTATTTACATGTCAGAATCACTTGGTTGGAAAAACAAGTTTGCAGAGGACAGAGAAATTGTCTGCCCACTCAGTCCATCAAACACAGGCTGCAAGAGTGCTCGCACTGTGACAAATTTTTTTTTCTTCAGACGTCTTGTCTCCCAAATGGTTGGTTTAAAAAAAATGAGGGAGTCACATATGGTGACGATTCTAATGGGAAATTGACATTAAGGAGAAACAGACAAACGAGATGTTAAGCAACAAGATAATAACAGACATTATGCTTGTTCCCCTGGGAAGATACGAAGATACTCAACGGCGAAGGAAAGGCTGAACAAGATGAAGACCCTGATGATCGGCATCATGATCGTCGCTGGAACAGTACAGTTGCGTGCGTTGCCTACCTCCACCTCCCTCACCACACAAGCCCCAAACACGACTACCCAAGACAACACCCCCAGACTGGACACTACACCCCACATAGACCCAGCCACCGATACCCCCACATGGTGTGAGAATCTCGTTAAGTGGTATTCACTGTCATACACAATAGAAGCCTTACCATATACCTTACCTTACAATATAACCATATTGTACAGTGTCATCCAGACAATTAGATTGCGGCAATGGAGGAGGAGTACCTCCCAGCCTCCAGTATACACCTTTAGACCCCTTTCCTCAGACTCCAGCAAACCCCACACTCTTTCTGAACCTTTCTCTTTAATAAATTTCACCGTTGTTTTTTTGTTAATAAAGTAACTTCTCTGTATGTGAATGTTAGTGATAGGAATAAATATGATGCTGCTATCGGATTGTTGTATTGTAAGATAAGTTCTTTGATTGTTAAATAGTAGCATGAACATAGAACATAGAACATTACAGCGCAGTACGGGCCCTTCGGCCCTCGATGTTGCGCCGACCTGTGAAACTATCTGAAGCCTATCTGACCTACACTATTCCATTTTCATCCATGTGTCTATCCAGTGACCACTTAAATGCCCTAAAAGTTGGCGAGTCTACTACTGTTGCAGGCAGGGCGTTCCACACCCCTAGTACTCTCTGAGTAAAGAAACTGCCTCTGACATCTGTCCTATATCTATCACCCCTCAATTTAAAGCTATGTCCCCTCGTGTTGGTCATCACCATCCGAGGAAAAAGACTCTCACTGTCCACCCTATCTAACCCTCTGACTATCTTATATGTCTCTATTAAGTCAGCCTTCTCCTCTCTAACAAAAACAACCTCAATTCCCTGAGCCTTTCCTCGTAAGACCTTCCCTCCATACCAGGCAACATCCTAGTAAATCTCCTCTGAACCCTTTCCAAAGCTTCCACATCCTTCCTATAATGTGGTGACCAGAACTGCACGCAGTACTCCAGGAGCGGCCGCACCAGAGTTATGTACAGCTGCAGCATGACCTTGTGGCTTCGAAACTCAATCCCCCTACTGATAAAGGCTAGCACACCATATGCCCTATTAACCTGGGTGGCAACTTTCAGGGATTTATGTACCTGGATGCCGAGATCTCTCTGTTCATCTACACTACCAAGAATCTTGCCATTAGCCCAGTACTCTGCATTCCTGTTACTCCTTCCAAAGTGAACCACCTCACACTTTTCCACATTAAACTCCATCTGCCACCTCTCAGCCCAGCTCTGCAGCTTATCTATGTCCCTCTGTATCCTATAATATCCTTCAGCACTATCCACAACTCCACCGACCTTCGTGTCATCTGCAAATTTACTAACCCATCCTTCTACACCCTCTTCCAGGTCATTTATAAAAATGACAAACAGCAGTGGCCCCAAAACAGATCCTTGCAGTACACCACTAGTAACTGAACTTCAGGATGAACATTTGCCATCAACCACCACTCTCTGTCTTCTTTCAGCTAGCCAATTACTGATCCAAACTGCTAAATCACCCTGAATCCCATGCCTCTGTATTTTCTGCAATAGCCTACCGTGGGGAACCTTATCAAACGCCTTACTGAAATCCATATACACCACATCAACCGCTTTACCCTGATCCACCTGTTTGGTCACCTTCTCAAAAAACTCAATAAGGTTTGTGAGGCATGACCTACCCTTCACAAAACCGTGTTGACTATCGCTAATCAACTTGTTCTTTTCAAGATGATTATAAACCCTATCTCTTATAACCTTTTCCAACATTTTACCCACAACCGAAGTGAGGCTCACAGGTCTATAATTACCAGGGTTGTCTCTACTCCCCTTCTTGAACAAGGGGACAACATTTGCTATCCTCCAGTCTTCTGGCACTATTCCTGTCGACAAAGATGACATAAAGATCAAGGACAAAGGCTCTGCAAACTCCTCCCTGGCTTCCCAGAGAATCCTAGGATAAATCCCATCTGGCCCAGGAGATTTATCTATTTTGACATTTTCCAAAATTGATAACACCTCCTCCTTTTGAATTCCATCTAGCCTGGTCGACTGAACCTGAGTATTCTCCTTGACAACATTGTCTTTCTCCAGTGTCAACACTGATGAAAAATATCCATTTAACGCTTCCCCTATCTCCTCTGATTCCACACACAACTTTCCACTACTATCCTTGATTGGCCCTCATTTTACTCTAGTCATTCTTTTGTTCCTGATATACCTATAGAAAGCCTTAGGGTTTTCCTTGATCCTATCCGCCAACAACTTTTCGTGTCCTCTCCTCGCTCTTCTTAACTCTCCCTTTAGGTCCTTCCTGGCTAACTTGTAACTCTCAAGTGCCCTAACTGAGCCTTCATGTCTCATCCTAACATAAGCCTTCTTCTTCCTCTTGACCAGTGCTTCAACTTCCTTAGTAAACCACGGTTCCCTTGCTCGACAACTTCCTCCCTGCCTGACAGGTACATACTTATCAAGGATACGCAGTAGCTGTTCCCTGAAAAAGCTCCACATTTCGATTGTACCCATCCCCTGCAGTTTCCTTCCCCATCCTATACATCCTAAATCTTGCCGAATAGCATCATAATTGCCTTTCCCCCAGCTATAATTCTTGCCTTGCGGTATATACCTATCCCTGCCCATTGCTAAAGTAAACATAACCGAGTTGTGATCACTATCACCAAAGTGTTCACCTACATCTAAATCTAACACCTGGCCGGGTTCATTACCCAGTACCAAATCCAATGTGGCCTCGCCCCTTGTTGGCTTGTCTACATACTGTGTCAGAAAACCCTCCTGCACACACTGCACAAAAACTGACTCATCTATAGTACTCGAACTATAGTATTTCCAGTCAATATTTGGAAAGTTAAAGTCCCCCATAACAACTACCCTGTTACTCTCGCTCCTGTCGAGAATCATCTTTGCAATCCTTTCCTCTACATCTCTGGAACTATTCGGAGGTCTGTAGACAACTCCCAACAGGGTGACCTCTCCTCTCCTGTTCCTAACCTCGGCCCATACTACCTCAGTAGACGAGTCCTCAAACGTCCTTTCTACCGCCGTAATACTTTCCTTGATTAACAATGCCACCCCCCCTCTTTTACCATCTTCTCTGTTCTTACAGAAACATCTAAATCCTGGAACCTGCAACAACCATTCCTGTCCCTGCTCTACCCATGTCTCCGAAATCGCCACAACATCAAGATCCCAGGTACCAACCCATGCTGCAAGCTCACCCACCTTATTCCGGATGCTCCTGGCGTTGAAGTAGACACACTTCAAACCAGGGTCTTGCTTGCCGGTGCCCTCTTTCGAGCTTTTATCCCTATCCCTGACCTCACTACTCTCAACATCCTGTACACTAGGACTACAATTTAGGTTCCCATCCCCCTGCTGAATTAGTTTAAACCCCCCCGAAGAGCACTAGCAAATCTCCACCCCCAGGATATTGGTACCCCTCTGGTTCAGGTGAAGACCATCCTGTTTGTAGAGGTCCCACCTACCCCAGAATGAGCCCCAATTATCCAGGAAACCAAAACCCTCCCTCCTGCACCATCCCTGTAGCCACGTGTTCAACTCCTCTCTCTCCTTATTTCTCACTTCGCTAGCACGTGGTACGGGTAACAACCCAGAGATAACAACTCTGTTTGTTCTAGCTCTCAGCTTCCACCCAAGCTCCCTGAATTTCTGTCTCAAATCCCCATCTCTCTTCCTACCTATGTCGTTGGTACCTATGTGGACCACGACTTGGGGCTGCTCCCCCTCCCCCTTAAGGATCCCAAAAGTGTAGTCTAGTTAGAGACAGTTAGAGTTTCCCCTTTTATCGAATGTTAAATGGTCCCCTTAGGAATTATTCGGGATTGTATTCGGGAAATTTAGGTAAATGTTTTTGACCAATAGGACAGAGTAGCATAGAACCTGTCCTTGGTTGAGGGTTCCCGGCATTTCAGAGAACAAAGAAGACCCAGTATTATGATCCTTCACGCTTCGCGTTGAGGATCAAGGACGGAGTGTAGCCATCTGAGATGGCCACTTCCAGCTAGGTACAGGGAAACTCGCAAAGCCTAGCGGGTAAAATGGACAAGCCAAGACTCAGGCAGGCTCAGAGCCTGAAATGCATATTTGGAAGCAAGTCCAGACAGTATTGAAACTCCGGCCAATTAGCATTTTGATGGGCTGATTAGCATTTGACGGCCCATTTCCACTAAAACAAAGGACTGATACCCGAGCGACCGGTACAGTCCCAGACATTTCGGCGCCACTCCCTGTTCAAGGGAAACGCAAACAACGAGATGAGTGACCTCGCCCAGCCCAGCCCAACGCGCCCAGCCATCCAAACCCCCGCCCACTTATTGGTTAGGAATCGAATTGAGTGATCAGGGATCACCCAATTAGTGGGGCCCAAACTGAAGGACCGCCCAAAAGAGCACAAAAACCCTCAAGTATAAGAAGAAGAGTTTGCCACATGTTCGTCCTCTCATGGACCTGGTACCCCGGTCACGGCCATCTCCAATTGCAGCAACACCAGAAGCAAGTACAAGTTCAACGCTCACTACCAGACAGATGAGCCTAGCTGAGCAGCAGTTACTCCTTTGGAATTGATAGATCCAGAATCGAACATCGGCCACTGTTTCTCTGACCTAAGCCGGGTGCCCAAAGTTAAGTCTTAGTTGATTAGTGTAGTTAACTAGTAGTGTTTATGTTGCATGACTAATTGTGTGTAAATAAAGTACCCTTGACCATGAACTAACTGGTGTTTGGCCCTTTGATCAATAGCCGGTTGAAACTTGTGGTGGTATCATTTGATACCTGGCGACTCTAAGCATTAGGACATAGGTAACATAGAAAGAAGGGCAAATTCACTGATTGCCATAATTGGAACAGAGCCCCAGAAAGGACAGAGTAAAAGAGTAAAAGAAGAAAAGGCAATAGAACTAAGATGACTCCTGCTTTATTTGTCTTATCTCGCTTCCGTGTATCTCACCATTTCTCTGTTCCATAAGAACATAAATACTAGGAGCAGGAGTAGGCCATCTGGCCCCTCACGCCTGCTCCGCCATTTAATGAGATCATGGCAGATCTTTTGTGGACTCAGCTCCACTTTCCGGCACAAACACCATCCCTTTATTCTTCAAAAAACTATCTATCTTTACCTTAAAAACATTTAATGAAGGAGCCTCAACTGCTTCACTGGGCAAGGAATTCCATAGATTCACAACCCTTTGGGTGAAGAAGTTCCTCCTAAACTCAGTCCTAAATCTACTTCTCCTTAGTTTGAGGCTATGTCCCCTAGTTCTGCTTTCACCCACCAGTGGAAACAACTTGCCCGCATCTATCCTATCTATTCCCTTCATAATTTTAAATGTTTCTATAAGATCCCCCCTCATCCTTCTAAATTCCAACGAGTACAGTCCCAGTCTACTCAACCTCTCCTCGTAATCCAACCCCTTCAGCTCTGGGATTAACCTAGTGAATCTCCTCTGCACACCCTCCAGTGCCAGTACGTCCTTTCTCAAGTAAGGAGACCAAAACTGATCACAATACTCCAGGTGTGGCCTCACTAACACCTTATACAATTGCAACATAAACTCCCTAGTCTTAAACTCCATCCCTCTAGCAATGAAGGACAAAATTCCATTTGCCTTCTTAATCACCTGTTCCACCTGTAAACTAACTTTCTGTGACTCATGCACTAGCACACCCAGGTCTCTCTGCACAGCGGCATGCTTTAATATTTTATCACTTAAATAATAGTCCCGTTTGCTGTTATTCCTACCAAAATGGATAACCTCACATTTGTCAACATTGTATTCCATCTGCCAGACTCTAGCCCATTCATTTAACCTATCCAAATCCCTCTGCAGACTTCCAGTATCCTCTGCACTTTTCGCTTTACCACTCATCTTAGTGTCATCTGCAAACCTCCACTCTGGGTAGGGTGCTCTTTCCAGGAGCCGGTGCAGACTCGTTGGGCCGAATGGCCTCCTTCTGCACTGTAAATTCTATGATCAGTCACTTACCAGGGTTAAAAAGCACCTTCAAAAAAGCAGCTTCTCACTCTGCACCGAATTACCTCACTGCACCAAATTACCACGTTGTAATTCCCACTCTGGATGTGCCTCACTCCGGATGTGTCTCCTTGAAAAGCGCAAGCTTACTGAGTGCGCTTTCTGTCTGTCTTTTACACAGACCTCAGCTAACCGATGACTCAAAACTACTTAAACTTCAAAGAGAATACAATGTGCACCTTTGTGCACCTAAACAGGCCTCAGGTGACTGACAGATAACTGCCTCTCAGCAATTAGGGTGGGGGCAGCTTCAGCCAATCAGACACTAAGCTACACACTGCACTTTTAACTGAAAAACAGCAGAATTAGATTTACTACTTACCTTTCCTGATTACCTCACTGCACCAAATTACCAAGTTGCAATTCCCACTCTGGCTGTGCCTCACTCCAGCTATGTCTCTTTGACTTGCGCAAGCACAAATTGGCTGTGTCGGTATCCCACCCATCTTTGATCATTGTTTTTTTTTGTACCAGTGTATTTTGCTCTTACCCGAACGCCAGACTCATGGATCCCCAGGGACCCCAGAAAAGCGGCCTTGTGCCTCTCTTTTCTTTTCCATGATGTGTTAACCGTGTCGTCTCCATCACCCGCGTATCCGGTGTGACTAGGTGAATGTGCTCAGAGGCTTTACCTATTGTCCACTCCCGTAGGGTGGAGGTCCTGTCGCTTGGCACAGTGTCACAATAAATTTTGCGACAGTTATTCACTCAACAGTCTGTGCGTCTCGGATTCCCAACTAACTCTGGCAGTCAGTGAGAGCTCAATTGCCCCCTTAATTCAGGCTCAGTATGAGTCCTCGAGCAGCCAATTAGTACTAAAGAAAATGGTATAGCGGACCAACAAAACAAACCAAAAAAAAGAAATTTTAAACCGAGTCTTTTACTCACCTTGATACCAGATTCGTTGGATGTTGCTTCGCCGTCCATCCGCCTCGCCGTGTGACTCTAATTTCTGGCGGTCAAAGGTTTGACTACTGGCCTTGTCCACCGGCTTGAGTGGCGTTCGGCTCAGCAACCTGCCTCCGGACTACGCCAAATGTTTTTTTTTAATAAACAATTTTATTGAGGTATTTTTGGCAGGTAAAACAATGACATTGTATAGTACTGTACAAAAGGAAAAGCAAATAACACATAGTGCAAACCACGACTCCATTCTCTCAAGGACCTGCCTAAACCACCCCCTACTCTACACTACCCCAGCTCCCACCCCCTGCTGACGATTAATTCTCCGCGAAGAAGTCAATGAATGGCTGCCACCTCCGGGCGAACCCCGATAATGAACCTCTCAAGGCAAACTTAACTTTCTCTAGACCGAGAAAGCTCGCCATGTCCGATAACCATGCTTCGGTCTTCGGGGGCTTTGAGTCCCTCCATGCCAACAGTATTCATCACCTGGCTACCAGGGAAGCAAAGGCCAAGACGTCGGCCTCCTTCTCCTCCTGGACTCCCGGGTCCTCAGACACCTGAAAGATTGACATCTCAGGACTCATTACCACCCCAGTTTTCAAAACCCGGGACATGATGTCCGCAAATCCCTGCCAATAACCCCCCCCCCCCCCCCCCCCCCCGCCGAGTCTAGGGCATGACCAGAACATGTGCATGTGATTAGCCGGCCCACCGGCGCATCTGGCACACTTGTCTTCCAGCCCGAAAAATTTACTCATCCGGGCCACCGTCATGTGGGCCTGGTGCACGACCTTAAACTGGATCAGACTGAGCCTGGCACACGTTGCGGTCGTGTTTACTCTGCCCCGAGCTTCTGCCAAAATACTGTCCTCCATTTTCACCCCCCTCCCCCTGCCACATTAGTTTAAACCCTCCCCAACAGCTCTAGCAAACATCCCCTAGGACATCGGTTCCAGTCCTGCCCAGGTGCAGACCGTCCGGTTTGTACTGGTCCCACCTCCCACAGAACCGGTCCTAATGCCCCAGGAATTTGAATCCCTCCCTCTTTCACCATCTCTCGAGCCACGCATTCATCCTATCTATCCTGACATTCCTATCTGACTAGCTCGTGGCACTGGTAGCAATCCTGAGATTACTACCTTTGAGGTCCTACTTTTTAGTTTAACTCCTAACTCCCCGAATTCAGCTTGTAGGACCTCATCCTGTTTTTTACCTATATCGTTGGTGCCTATGTGCACCACGACAGCTGGCTGTTCCCCCTCCCCCCCCCCCCCCCCCCCTCCCCCCCAGAATGTCCTGCAGCCACTCTGAGACATCCTTGACCCTTGCACCAGGGAGGCAACATACCATCCTGGAGTCTCCATTGCGTCCACAGAACCGCCTGTCTATTTCCCTTACGATCGAGTCCCCTATCACTATAGCCAGTCATCAGTCTGTGTATCCTCTGCTCCCTTTAGTTCTTTGTAAATATCTGAGACTCTACCCTCACCAACTCTCCCCTAGAAACTACCCTGTCCTGCCTCCCCTTTGGCGGAAGGCGTGCGAAGGATGGCACCAGTCTGCGCACAAAATCCCGCACCGGTAAGTATCTAAAGTCATTCCCTCCCGCCAGCCCAAACTTTTCCTCCAACGCCCTCATGCTCGGAAAACTCCCTTCCAGGAACAGATCACCCACCCTCACAATCCCCGCCCTCCGCCACAGTCGATACCCACCGTCCATGTTCCCTGGGGCAAATCAGTGATTGCCGCAGATTGGGGTCCACACCGATGCTCTCACTTCCCCTATATGCCTCCTCCACTGGCCCCAGATTCGCAAAGCTGCCACCACTATAGGGCTGGTGGAGTACCGCGACGGCGGGAGTGGCAGAGGTGCTGTAACCAGGGCCGCCAAACTGGTGCCCCTGCATGAAGCAGACTGACCCAGTGCCCACCATTCATTTCCTTATCATCGCTATGTTGGCCGCCCAGTAGTAATTGCTCAAATTTGGCAACGCCAGCACCCCCTCCGCACTGCTTACGCCAAATGTTAGAGGTGAAAATATTCACACAAAGGCCTGAGTATAAGTAAAAAAGCAGTTCATTATGTCAGAATTCTGGGAGGCAAGGTCTGTGAAGCTATTATCAGCGTCTGTTGGGATACTCCCAATACATACCCACGGTTGGTTTTCATGAGACAGTTTACAGGGAATGTGGCTTGTTCAGCCATTTTGTGTCTTTAATATAACAAAATAGCTAACAGCCATTTTTGTCTTTTCTGATATTAACAGCATTGTGTATACACTATCTATTTCTACAAATTGCCTCTTCTAAACAGGTATCTAAGCCAATGAGTACCTTTTGTTTCATCAGAACTACTCAAAATACTCAATAGGACACAAATGTAGTTACAGGGCCACCTATAATTCATATCATAGTCCAGTATCACTAAATGCCCTCCAACAGATCTAATTCTTTTCTCACTGTATTTGAAATAAATATTCGGGAACTCACCTGGTAACAGTGGTAAAACGCTGCTATTTCCTTGCTGTCAACTTAAAATAACATCCCGGGCCTGTGTGACAATGAATGCTGATGGGGAGAAAACAGTGAAGGCTCCGTCCACTGGATGGTCTCGAACCACCATTCAGTTCACAACCGAATGCGCTGACCGATTGCGCAACAGAGTCCGCAACGCCGGTAGCACACGAGATATCCTAACCCAGGGTATCAGTGAGTTAAAGCTTCAGATTGCCGCCCAGAATAATAGTTGTTCTCTATCAGCTTTACTCTTGCAAAATAAAGGGTGGGACATTCATTTGTGGATAAATGTGAACAGTCTGATCCCACCATTGCAGACACATCCATGTCACCGGGAACCAGCTCACCTACAACCGGTAGTTTCCCTTCAAGCTTTTCGGTGTCGTGTCTGTTAGCTAGTATTCTGATTATCCCGAAGCTGATAGGTTTGAATTACTGATGTGCAGTAACGAGAACCCTTTCAATGTCTCCGATCAGTAAATTTCACTGATAACGTGATACCACACTCGGCCAAGTGCAACATTGCTGTCATTGGGCCAATTAGTGCTGAGGAAGTAGCTCTTCACAGCAGGACTGATGACCCCTTCCACCACAGTACTGGTGATCGAGAGTAGATGAATGGGGCAGTGATTGGCCGGGTTGAATTTCTCCTGTACACAGGACATAACAGGGCAATATTCCACATTGTTGCTTTGATGCCAATGTAACTGTATTGAAACAGCTTAGCTAAAGGCACAGCAAGCTTTGGAGCACAAGTCTTCAGTGTTATTGCCAGAATGTGGTCAAGGCCCATAGCCTCTATGGGGGCCATGTGAGTTTTAATTCACACTTCAACAGACAGGATGTGGGGGAGAGATTATTGGTTCATGATATCACCTGAATGATAGTGGGGCATGTTATCAGATTCATAAATACGAAGGAGCCTCCCAAATGGGTAAATTGAATTTAAGTGTGGTTTTACACATCTTTGGAACAAGATTGGTCTGTGTACAGATATGCGCAAAGCCGCAGCTTTGCTGATGGCTAAGGACAATTCTGAGAGGCCGATTCTACCACAAGGTCAGAGCCAGAATGAAGCCCCCAGGTGTGGTTGTGGGTTGATGTTTCCTCATTAATGACTATTGTGAAGTCACTGTAACCATTGGGATGCACGATAGCCCACAAGAGATGTCACCACGTTCCTCTGGGTGCAGTAAGAAACATTCTGGTGTGGAAATCCATATTTAGTGTCTTCATGTCACTCTCGCAAACATCATTGAAGTGGAGCTTTGGGTGTCCCACTGGTTGCCTGACTCCAGCTACCTCACTGTACATAAACCACTTGTGTATGTGACAGTCTCCCATCCCACTGATCAGAGGAAGCTGCCTCTGGTTGATGGGTCTCACAGACTTGGAAATTGTGCCTTTGAGAGAATCCTCACATTCCTGAGATGAGATCATGAATCAATCCTGTCTCATTCCAGAGGACAAGATCTAGGACCGTTTGTTCCCTTGTAGGTTCCATTACATACTGTTTGAGGAAACTATCGCAGATATATTCTATAAACTACTCCTCAAGACTGCCTTGACCGACCTGATTAAACCAATCGACATTGGGAACCTGAATTGTAGCACCAGTGCACAAGAAGCTGAGAGTAGTGAGGTCATGAGTAAGGTTTCAAAGTTGCAGGAGTGTACCGGCAGGAAGGAAGGTGGTTTAAAGTGCGTCTACTTCAATTCCAGGAGCACCCAGAATAAGGTGGGTGAGCTTGTGGCATGGGTTAGTACCTGGGACTTCGCTTGTGGTCATTTCGGAGACATGGATAGAGCAGGGCGAGGAATGGTTGTTGCAGATGCCAGGGTTTAGATATTTCAATAAGCTCAGAGAAGGTGGTAAGAGAGGGGGAGGGGTGGCATTGTTAGTCAAGGACAGTATTACGGTGGCTGAGAGGACATTTGATGAGGACTCGAATACTGAGGTAGCATGAGCTGAGTTAAGAAACAGGAAAGGAGATGTCACCCTGTTAGAGGTTTTCTATAGGTCTCCGAAACGTTCCAGAGATGTAGAGGAAAGGATTGCAAAGATGATTCTGGATAGGAGCGAAAGTAACAGGGTAGTTGTTATGGGGGACTTTAACTTTCCAAATATTGACTGGAAACACTATAGTTCGAGTACTTTAGATGGGTCCGTTTTTGTCCAATGTGTGCAGGAGGGTTTCCTGATGCAGTATGTAGATAGGCCAACAAGAGGCGAGGCCGTATTGGATTTGGTACTGGGTAATGAACCAGGACAGGTGTTAGATTTGGAGGTAGGTGAGCACTTTGGCGATAGTGACCACAATTCAATTACGTTTACTTTAGCGATGGAAAGGGATAGGTATACACCACAGGGCAAGAGTTATAGCTGGGGGAAAGGCAATTATGATGCGATGAGGCAAGACTTAGGATGCATCGGCTGGAGAGGAAAACTGCAAGGGATGGGCACAATGGAAATGTGGAGCATGTTCAAGGAACAGCTACTGCGTGTCCTTGATAAGTATGTACCTGTTAGGCAGGGAGGAAGTGGTCGAGCGAGGGAACCATGGGTTACTAAAGAGGAAGAAGGAGGCTTACGTAAAGATGAGACGTGATGGTTCAGTTAGGGCGCTTGAGAGTTACAAGTTAGCTAGGAAGGCTCTAAAGAGAGAGCTAAGAAGAGCCAGGGGAGGACATGAGAAGTCTTTGGCACGTAGGATCAAAGATAACCCTAAAGCTTTCTATAGATATGTCAGGAATAAAAGAATGACTAAGGTAAGAGTAGGGCCAGTCAAGGACAGTAGTGGGAAGTTGTGCGTGGAGTCCGAGGAGATAGGAGAGGTGCTAAATGAGTATTTTTCGTCTGTATTCACACAGGAAAAAGACAAAGTTGTCGAGGAGAATACTGAGATACAGGCGACTAGACTAGAAGGGCTTGAGGTTCATAAGGAAGAGGTGTTAGCGATTCTGGAAAGTATGAAAATAGATAAGTCCCCTGAGCCGGATGGGATTTATCCTAGGATTCTCTGGGAAGCTAGGGTGGAGATTGCTGAACCTTTGGCTTTGATCTTTAAGTCATCTTTGTCAATAGGAATAGTGCCAGAAGACTGGAGGATAGCAAATGTTGTCCCCTTGTTCAAGGAGGGTAGAGATAACCCCGGTAACTATAGACCAGTGAGCCTTATTTCTGTTGTGGGAAAAGTCTTGGAAAGGTTTATAAGAGATAGGATGTATAATCATCTGGAAAGGAATAATTTGATTAGAGATAGTCAACACGGTTTTCTGAAAGGTAGGTCATGCCTCACAAACCTCTTTGAGTTCTTCGAGAAGGTGACCAAACAGGTGGATGAGGGTAAAGCAGTTGATGTGGTGTATATGGGTTTCAGTAAAACGTTTGATAAGATTCCCCACGGTAGGCTATTGCAGAAAATACAGAGGCATGGGATTCAGGGTGATTTAGCAGTTTGGATCAGAAATTGGCTAGCTGATAGAAGACAAAGGGTGGTGGTTGATGGGAAATGTTCTGACTGGTGTCCAGTTACTAGTGGTGTACCACAAGGATCTGTTTTGGGGCCGCTGCGGTTTGTCATTTTTATAAATGACCTGGAGGAGGGCGTAGAAGGATGGGTGAGTAAATTTGCAGATGACACGAAAGTCGGTGGAGTTGTGGACAGTGCAGAAGGATGTTTCAAGTTACAGAGGGACATAGATAAGCTGCAGAGCTGGGCTGACAGGTGGCAAATGGAGTTTAATGCAGAAAAGTGTGAGGTGATTCATTTTGGAAGGAATAACAGGAAGACAGAGTACTGGGCTAATGGTAAGATTCTTGGTAGTGTGGACAAGCAGAGAGATCTCGGTGTCCATGTCCATAGATCCCTGAAAGTTGCCACCCAGGTTGAGAGGGATGTTAAGAAGGCGTACGGTGTGTTAGCTATTATTGGTAGAGGAATTGAGTTTCGGAGCCATGAGGTCATATTGCAGTTATACAAAACTCTGGTGCGGCCGCATTTGGAGTATTGCGTGTAGTTCTGGTCGCCGCATTATAGGAAGGATGAGGAAGCATTGGAAAGGGTACAGGGGAGATTTACAAGGATGTTGCCTGGTATGGAGGGAAGATCTTGTGAGGAAAGGCTGAAGGACTTGAGGGTGTTTTCGTTAGAGAGAAGAAGGTTAAGAGGTGACTTAATTGAGGCATAGAAGATGATCAGAGGATTAGATAGGGTGGACAGCGAGAGCCTTTTTCCTCGGATGGTGACGTCCAGCACGAAGGGACATAGCATTAAATTGAGGGGAGATAGATGTAGGACAGACGTCAGAGGTAGGTTCTTCACTCAGAGAGTAGTAAGGGCGTGGAATGCCCTGCCTGCAACAGTAGTGGATTCGCCAACACTAAACGCATTCAAATGGTCATTGGATAGGCATATGGACGATAAGGGAATAGTGTAGAGGGACTTGAGGGGTTTCACAGGTCGGCGCAACATCGAGGGCCGAAGGGCCTGTACTGCGCTGTAATGTTCTCTCTGTTCTATGTAGATTAAAATCCCCCATGATAACTGCTGTACCATTTCTACATGCATCCGTTATTTGTTTATTGCCTGCCCCACCATAATGTTACTATTTGGTGCCTGTAGACCACTCCGATCAGTGACCTTTTCACCTTACTATTCCTGATTTCCACCCAAATGGATTCAACCTTACCCTCCATAGCACCGATGTCATCCCTTACTATTTCCCGAATGTCATCCTTAAATAACAGAGCTACACCACCTCCCTTACCATCTACTCTGTCCTTCTGAATAGTTTGATACCCTTGGATATTTAACTCCCAGCCGTGACCATTCTTTAACCATATTTCAGTAATGGCCACTAAATCATAATCATTCACGATGATTTGCGCCATCAACTCATTTACCTTATTCCGAATACTACGAGCATTCAGGTAAAGTACACTTATGTTGGCTTTTTTTACCTCAGTTTTGAATCTTAACACCTCGATCAGTAACCTCTCCTAAGTTATATTTCCTCTTAACATTTCTCCTAATTTTCCTTGTCATTAGAACATAGAACAGTACAGCACAGAACAGGCCCTTCGGCCCTCGATGTTGTGCCGAGCAACGATCACCCTACTCAATCCCATGCATCCACCCTATACCCAACAACCCCCCTCCCCCCCTTAACCTTACTTTTTAGGACACTACGGGCAATTTAGCATGGCCAATCCACCTAACCCGCACATCTTTGGACTGTGGGAGGAAACCGGAGCACCCGGAGGAAACCCACGCACACATGGGGAGGACGTGCAGACTCCGCACAGACAGTGACCCAGCCGGGAATCGAACCTGGGACCCTGGAGCTGTGAAGCATTTATGCTAACCACCATGCTACCGTGCTGCCCCATTGAACCCATATTTTCATAGCGTCGCTTACCATTAATGTTTTTACTTCCAGTTTTATTCCTTTTAGTATTACTGAGCCTATTCACTGAGCTCCCCTCAGTCACTGTACCTTGTACTGACACCCTTTTTGATTTTTGACTATGACTTCTCTGCCTTACGCTTTCCCCTTACATCCTTTTGCTTCTGTCTCTGTTTTACTACCTTCCAACTTCCTGCATCGGTTCCCATCCCCCTGCCACATTAGTTTAAACCCTCCCCAACAGACTATATCTATCAGCAAACTATTAAATTATTCAATTCACATATCAATTATCCTCTCTTCCTCAACTCCACAGTGTGTGAGACAGGGAAAAGCAGCAATATGCCGGCCCCACACTCTCCAAACATGCACTGCCAGAAGAACATACTGGAGCTTTTGCTGAATGTATTTTTTAAAGAAATGGTGAAGAGCATATAGTCCATATTTTCCACCTATGTCAAATTGTGCAGTTTGATTGTACTTTAGAACCTTGTTTTGTGCGAGGACAATTCGGCTGAATACCTTAGCCATGTGGCAGAGAAATTAATCTGACATCAGAATCACAGAATTACTTTTGTCTCAATTTTGTCACTTTCTCTATAACTGCATTTTGCTGAATATTATTAAAAACTTGGGAAAGTGTAAATGTCACATGGTTGTGAGATAATGTTATAAATTAATGATTCACAACAAATGGGAATGAGGCAACTTTTCCGCACACCGAGAGATGAGTGAGTTTTAATAATGCTTATGCCTGGTTTTAAACAGGGGACCTTCCATCGTTAGGTGAATGCGGTAAATACACTTTGCAAAAATATAAAACAATAAAGTGTTCAGAATTTGGTGTGTGTCAGTTTGTTTCAGTGATGAACGTCTGTCATGTGTTGTCTTGTCCTTTTCACAGGAGCCACAGTGATCAAGTTGGCAAGTCTTGAAAATTGGAAGTTACACACGAGAAGCATGTGGAACTATTTTACGTCACTGTCGATTTGGGTTTATTGTCACGTGTACCGAGGTACAGTGAAAAATATTGTTCTGTGTACAGTCCAGACAGATCATTCTGTGCATGGAAAACATAGGACATACGACAGATAGACAATGTAAATACATAAACATAGACATCAGGTGAAGCATACAGACTGTAGTACTACTCGGTAGAGAAGATGTGTGGAGAGATCAGTTCAGTCCATACGAGGGTCATTCAGGAGTCTGGGACCAGCGGGGAAGAAGCTGTTTTTGAATGTTAGTGCGTGTTCTCAGACTTTTGTACCTTCTGCCTGATGAAGAGGTTGGAAGAGAGAATAACCCGGGTTGGGAGGGGTCTTTAATTATGCTGCTGGCTTTCTCCAGGCAGCGGGAGGTGTTGACAGAGTGAATGGATGTGAGGCAGGTTCCTGTGGTCAACTGGGCTGTGTTCACAACTCTCTGTAGTTTCTCACGGTCTTGGGCTGAGTGGTTGCCTTACCAGGCTGTGATGCAACCAGATAGGATGTGTTCTCTGGTGTATTTGTAAAAATTGGTAAGAGTCAATGTGGTCATGCAACATTTCCTTAGTTTCCGGAGGAATTCTAGGCGCTGTTGTGCTTTCTTAGTCATAGCATCGACGTGGGTGGACCAGCACTGATTGTTGGTGATGTGCGCACCTAGGAATTTGAAGCTGTCAACCATCTCCACCAAAGTACCATTGATGTAGACAGGGGTGTGTACGATACTTTGCTTCCTGAAGTCAATGACCAGCTCCTTAGTTTTGCTGACGTTAAGGAGAGATTGTTATTGTTACACCACGCCAGTAGGTTCTCTATCTCCATCCTGTACTCTGACTCTTCGTTGTTCGAAACCCACCCATTAGAGTTGTGTCATCAGCGTTGGAACCAAACTTTTCCACACTATAGTAATAATAATAATCTTTACTGTCACAAGTAAGCTTACATTAACACTGCAATGAAGTTACTGCGAAAACCCCCCAGTTGCCACATTCAGGCGCCTGTTCGGGTACACAGAGGGAGAATTCAGAATGTCCAATTCACCGAAGTGTGTATAGTGAGTATAGTAGGGGCGTATGAGCAGCAGCATAGCAGCCGTGTGGGGCCCCGGTATTGAGGACTATCATGGAGGAGTTGTTGTTTATCCTTACTGATTGTAGTCTATAGGTCAGGAAGTCAAGGATCCAGTTGCAGAGGGAGGAACCAAGTCCTAGCTTTTGGAGTTTTGAAATGACCTTGGCTGCGATTATGGTGTTGAAGGCGGAGCTGTAGTCAATAATTAGGAGTCTGAGGTAGGAATCCTTGTTGTCGAGATGCTCCAGGGAGATGGTGTCTGCTGTGGACCGTCGTGTTCCCGCCAACAACCGTGGGGACGACGGCCGGGGAGCAAGCGAGCGGGGCCGCCCCCCTCCCCAGTCCCGAGGGCCTGGGCCGCTCCCCAGCGATTCGCGGTGGACTTTGACAAAAAGTGGACGGAGATGGAGAATGAGATTGAGGACTGGGCTGCCCGCGAAAAGCGCCTGCTGCTCCGGGCCCTGAAGAAGGAATGCTCGGAGAGAGACCCCGACCTGAGCGGCAGCGAGGCGGCGGTGCCTGGAAGGAGATTGCTGCTCATCTCGAGGGGCTGAGGATCAGGTCGGTCCGGAGTGTCACCCAACGTAACTGCGCGAAAAACAGAAGAAGCAGCAGCAACTTCGAGCCCCACTACAGATCTGGACTGAACTGGCTGAAGAAGCCACGGGGAAATTGGATGAGGTGATTTCAGCTGCGTTCTCCCAGACATTGATGATCAGAGAATCATATAGAATTTACAGTGCAGAAGGAGGCCATTCAGCCAATCGAGCCCATCTCCCAGGGAACACCGAGGCCGAGGGCGTGCTGACTGTTCCAACATCCAGAGCTCCAGGAATGCTGGGATGTTGCCGGAGACTCCCACCTCAAGCCGGGATTCAGTGGTCTGCCTCCTGGAGACCCAGTGACTGAGCTCGGTCCCTCATCACAGGAGGAGCTTCTGCATTTCGACCAAATTTACACATTTCTGTCAGCAGCTTGGCATTCCTGCAGCTTTCTCCCCTCGAATCCGCAATTGTGCTTGATCTATCGTGGGGGCATGGAATGTACTGCCTGTGGAAGTAGTTGAGTCGGAAACATTGGGGACCTTCAAGCGGCTATTGGATAGGTATATGGATTACGGTAGAATGATGGAGTGTAGATTAATTTTTTCTTAATCTGGGACAAAAGTTCAGCACAACATCGTGGGCTGAAGGGTCTGTCTGTGCTGTATTTTCTATGTTCCACGTTCAACTGCGGCCATGCCATCTCCTCTCCAGCGACCGCCCCACACCGACCCCCACCTCCGCGCTGGCCGGCGTCAATCAGCACAACTGGTTGATGCCATTAAATAGGTGGTTCAATTTACGCCGGCGTGACCTGTGGTCACGTCGACGGGACTTCGGCCGATCCGGCTTGGAGAATTGGGGCGGTCCGGGGCCCATTGCGTCGCGCCGGTCCTCGCCATTCTGCGAGGTGCGCAGTCGGGGTCGGAGAATCCCGCCCCAGGTCCCCGGAACTTTTATAGCACTGCCCACAGTCTGGACATTTAAAAGGTTTCTCGCCAGTGTGAACTCTCTGGTGTTTCAGCAGGTTGCATAAGTGAATGAATCTTTTCCCATACTGGGAGGTGAATGGTCTCTCCCCAGCGTGACTGCGCCAATGCTTTTCTAGTACAGATGGGTATTTGAAACTCTTCCCACAGTCTCCACATTACCATGGTTTCTCCTCATTATGACTGCATTTATGTTTTGACAGGTCAGATGATCGGCTGAAGCTTCGTCCACACACAGAACACGTGTACGGTTTTTCCCCACTGTGAATGGTGCTTTGTCCTTCCATGTTCCGATGATATTCAGGTTACGATAAATTGGGCGACTCTGTTCGATCCTGATGTGATGCTTGGTTTCACTGTGCTGGTGGCAAATCTTTCCCTGTGAAATTGATTTAAAACAGAAAAAAGGGAGTGAGGGAGAACCTACAAAAACACAAATGCAGGTTATAAAATTGAATGAGTCTGGTAATTTGTGGGGCTGATACAAGGGAGAGGTGACCATGAAAGCTGTTCATTCGTTGTAAAAACAAAGATCCTTCAGGGAAGTGAACTTGGTCACAAACTCTGGGCATACACAATGTTATGGACCAGGGTTACAGAACCCCAAAGTGTGTCATGGAGTTCACCTGACTCACAACTTTTAAGAGATTGTGGTATGGGAAGCACACAGCCCACTCTGCAAGTGTGGTACAGCAGAAATGGAAAAGTATTTTTGAAAGCAAAACAATGTTTATTCTATGAACTCAAGTTAACGTTTAACAGTGAACATCTTAGCAACCATTAATTCAAATACTACCCCGAAAGAATACACTAAGTAATCCTTTAATGTTTTCCTTTTAACATTCATCTGACTTAAAACACCTTTTACCAGAAGCACATCAGGTTAAAGTCACTACTGTTATTAGTTTTAAATCACCAGGATTGATTTATAGTCTTTAGATTACAGAGAGAGAGATTCATACACCTTCTGGCTGTGACTGTAGCTATCCAGCTCTGAAAACGAAACTAAAACACACCCTGCAGCCTGCTCACAAACTAAAGTAAAAAGCTGACAGACAGCCCAGCTCCACCCACTCTGACATCACTGCAGTAGTAAACACCCATTTCTTAAAGGTACTCTCACATGACAACGACTTGCCTGCCATCCAGTTCCACTGAACAGAAATTCCGTACATTCTAACATTGGGAAGACTGAAGCCACTTTATGCAGTCCCCGCTGCAATCTCCAGTCCCTAGACAGATTCCATCGCTCTCCCTAACCACTGCTTAAGATAAGATTGTTCACAAAAATACTTCACTCCAACCACATATTCACATAACAAGGCCGTCTATTCCCACCTCAGTAACTTCATCCTGCTCCACCCCAGTCTCAGCTCATCTGCTGTTGAAACTCTCAGCAATTGTTTTGTCACCTCAGACGTAACTATCGCAACACCCTCCTCGCTTTTCCCCTTCTCATTCAACGTTCCTGTAATCTTAAGGTCATCCAAAACTCTGCTGCCCGTGTGCTTATTCACACCAAGTCTTGTTCACCCCTGTGCTCACTGACTTACAAAGACCCCCGTTGAAGACGCAAACTCTTAAAATTCTCATCTTTATTTTCACCATGGTTGTGACCATCCCTATCTCTGTAATCTCCTCCAGCCACATACCCTCAGAGGTCTCTACACTCAACTAATTATGGCTTCTGAATATTCCTGATTTTAGTCACTCCCCAATTGGTGATCATTCTTTCATTTCATAGAATTTACAGTGCAGAAGGAGGCCATTCGGCCCATCGAGCTTTTTGATTTTCATTTGTAGGAGCTACAAGACTCCTCAACGACTCCCCCTCGGACTGATCTGTTCCCTGTAAGAACACTATTCGCAACGCCCTATGCTGCTCTTACTCATGAATTTGCTTTGTTTGCCCCCTTGTTCCGCACTGGAACCAATCACTGTTCTGTCAATGTACCATTTGTCAATGTTCTCTGTTGGTTATTCTTCTGTCTACTATGTTAGTACTGTGTACGGTCCTCGGCCGCAGAAAAATACTTTTCACTCTACTTCGGTACATGTGACAATAAATCAAATCAAATCAAAATAAATGAAATCAAATTTGCCTGGGCCACAAGCTCTGGAATTTCCTTGTTAAACCTCTCCACTTCACTTTCTTCCCTCAAGATTCTTCTGAAAATCTCCCTCTTTGACCAAGATTTCGGTCACCTGCCCGAATATCTCCTTTTGTGGCTCTTTAGAAAATATTACTTGTCGAATTTCTGTGAAATGACTTGGAACGTTTATGAAAAGGTGCAATATAAATACAAATAATAGTCACTGACGTGGACATATTCGTCGTTCTGCCCCATCAATAAAAAATTGTGACTCAGTGTGAAGACATTTGATGGACAATTTGTTCCCATTCTGTCACTGAAAAGATTGAAAAACATTGCCTAATAAACATGGAGTCCTGCTGCAAATTGCCCGCTGTAAACATTGGCGGCCGTTAACTTGGGTCCGTAACTGGGAAGAAACTGCGACTCCGCTCGGTGCAAACGGGGTGAGGGAAATTCTTTTCCGGGGTTTGCAGTTTACACTGCAATGTTCACGAAGCCTCTCTGCCCACCTGCCTGATCCGTCGTCCCACCTTTCCACCCACTTACCAGTTCCGTATCTGATCAGTGTCTCTCCATCGTCATTACTCTCACTGCGCATGTTCCACTCCCAGCCCAGCCCAGCCCTTCATTCATTCCGATTAGACATACAGGCAGCGCTTCATCATCCAGCCCCACCTCCCCTTCCTATTGGTCCGGAGCTGCCGTCAATCAGCCAGGCATTGTGACGGTTCAAATGGTGAGTTCACCACAGATACAGCCTGACTTGCTGATTATTGGCAGCATTTTCTGTTTGGGGGTTCGAGCTCAGGGACATCAATTCCAGACCCTCCTCGTCCTGTTCAGACTGTTTTACAGCAGTTGGGCTTGGTGCAAGGTTCTGCTATTCTTCTGGTTGTCTGCTGCCTCTTCCAGAGTGGTTTTCTGCTTTCTCTGCCTGACTGTGCAGACGGAAAGGGGCGAACATAGAATTTACAGTGCAGAAGGAAGCCATTCGGCCCATTGAGTCTGCACCGGTCCTTACAAAGTGCACCCTACTCAAGCCCACGTATCTACCCTATCCCCATAACCTCCGCTAACCTTTTTATATACAAAGGGCAATTTAGCATAGCCAGTCCACCTAACCTGCACATCTTTGGACTGTGGGAGGAAACTGGAGCACCCGTAGGAAACCCACGCAGACACGGGAAGAACGTGCAGACTCCGCACAGATTGTGACCCAAGAAAGGGAGGGGTCGATAAGTCGGGGGACACTGATCTAGTGAGACCCGAAAACACGGTACTGCAGATGCTGCAACTCCCCATTTCGAAGCGGAACATGCAGGAAATACTCAGCGGGTGGATTGTTCGCTGCTGCCTCCTTTGTCCCCGTGCCTTGGACTTTGGACGGACGCTACAGGAGCAGAGGGGCAGCTGCCTGATTCGGCTGTGCAACTCCGAGGTATCAGGACACCTTGCGAATTACTGGTTAACTTCCGTGTTTGTGGCTATGTGCTGCTCCTGGTTTCGGAGCTGTGTGAATTGTTGATATTGTTTTACATCAGGCTACAGAAGGGGGACAGATCACTTGGTTGCATGGGGTACCGAAAACAACCTGTCCCTAAATGTCAACAAAACCAAGGGACCATCGACTTCAGGAAGGGTAGCACGACACACACTCCCATCTACATCAATGGCTCCGAAGTAGAGATGGTCAATAGCTTTAAATTCCTGGGGTCACCATCACGAATAGTCTGTCCTGATCCACTCACGTTGATGCAACAGTCGAGAAAGCCCAACAACGTCTCTACTTCCTACGGAAGCTAAAGAAATTCGGCATGTCTTCATTGACTCTCACAAACGTCTACAGATGTGGCACAGAGAACATCCTATCCGACTGTGTCACAGCTTGGTCTGGAAACTGCTCGACCCAAGATCACAAGAAACTGCAGAGTATGGTGAACTCAGCCCAGTGCATCACGCAAGCATGCCACCCGCACATTGATTCTGTCTACACCTCCTGCTGTCTCAGGAAGGCAGACAGCATTGTCAGAGACCCCTCACACTCAAGCTTTGCCCTCTTCCAGACCCTTCCATCAGGCAGAAGGTACAGAAGTCTGAAGGCCCGCACATCCAGACATAGGAACAGCTTCTTCCCCACAGCAACTGGACTCCTCAATGATTCTCCCTCGGACTGATCTGTTCCCTGTAAGAACATTATTCACAATGCCCTATGCTGCTCTTGGTCAACTCCACTCTGACTGGGGAACCCCATCTCCGTTCCAGGAAATGGAATCGGCCGCATCACCCAATCCAGCTCCCGATCCGGTGTATCCAGTCACCACCTGCAGACAGAATGGACAGAACCCCAATGTGTCTTACACGATGACGCAACTCACGGACATTGCTAAACTCATAGGCATATTCGAACCCTCAGGGGACCAAACTTGAGAACTTTGCCGAATACCGTATTTTAAACGGACCAATTGAGGCAGAGGTCAAGCTCATCTTATTATGTTTAAGCCCCACAATCCATTCCCCCCTACCTGACACCCAAAATGCAGCTGCGGACCCTACCTGAAATGAAGGCTGCCGATCGCGGTTAGGTATTCCAAGTGCTGCCTTTCCAAGGTTCTATACAACTGTAGCACAACTTGCCAGTTTTTATACTCTATGCCCCGTCCAACGAACGCAAGCATTCCGCAGAAAGCGGGTAATTGTAGGCCAGTTAGCTTAACTTCGGAAGTAGGAAAGATGCTGGAATCTATCATCGAGGAAGAAATTTTATAAATGACTTGGAGGAGGGGGCTGAAGGGTGGGTCAGTAAATTTACTAATGACACCACGATTGGTGGGGTAGTGGATGAGGTGGAGGGATGTTGTAGGCTGCAAAGAGACATTGATAGGATGCAGAGCAGATGGAGTTTAACCCTGATAAGTGCGAGGTGATTCATTTTGGTAGGACAAATTTGAATGCGGAATACAGGATCAACGGCAGGGTTCTGAGGAATGTGGAGGAACTGAGAGATCTTGGGGTTCATGTCCACAGATCGCTGAAGGTTGCCACTCAATTGGATAGAGCCGTGAAGAGGCCTATAGTGTGTTGCCATTTATTAACAAGGGGCTTGAGTTTAAGAGCCGTGGGGTTATGCTGCAACTGTACAGGACCCTGGTGAGACCACATTTGGAGTAGTGTGTGCAGTTCTAGTCACCTCATTACAGGAAGGATGTGGAAGCATTGGAAAGGGTGCAAAGGAGATTTACCAGGATGCTGCCTGGATTGGAGGTAGGTCTTATGAGGAAAGGTTGAGGGAGCTAGGGCTTTTCTCATTGGAGCGAAGGAGAATGAGAGGCGACTTAATAGAGGTTTATAAGATGAGGTGGATAGATAGAGTGAATGTTCAGAGACTATTTCCTCAGGTGGATGTAGCTGTTACAAGGGGGCATGACTATAAGGTTTGGGGTGGCAGATCTAGGAGGGATGTCCGAGGTAGGTTCTTTACTCAAGAGAGTGGTTAGAGTGGAACAGACTGCCTGCTGTAATAGTGGAGCGGGACACTTTAGGAACTTTCAAGCGGTTATTGGATAGGCACATGGAGCACACCAGAATGACGGAGTGGGATAGCTTGATCTTGGATTCGGACAAAGCTCGGCACAACATCGAGGGCCGAAGGGCCTGTTCTGTGCTGTACTGTTCTATGTTCCATGTTCTAAGAAATAACGAGGCATCTGGATGGAAATTGTCCCACTGGACAGACACAGCATGGGTTCATAAAGGGCAGGTCGTGCCTAATTTAGTCAAATTTTTTGAGGACATTACCAGTGCGGTAGACAACGGGGAGCCAATGGATATGGTACATCTAAATTTCCAGAAAACTTTTGACAAGGTGCTACACAAAAGTTTGCTGCAGGACTTCCGGTGGCAGCTATGAAGGAGTAGGTCGCACATTTGGTGGCTCCCGCTTCGGTCGGAACTTTGGACCTTTTTCCCCGATTTTCTGTCGGATCTGACGTGGAAAATTGATGTTGAATACAACTGTGACGAGGAATCCTGCATCAGTGCATGGCGAAGCGGACCAGGAGTGCTCACAAAGGAAGAAATAGGTGAACGGAGAAGGCTTGGGCTGAGGCTGCAATGGGAGAAAGCATGGCGGACGACCGGAGTTCTGGCTCTATGACCCAGCGGTCGACGGAGCAGTGGATGCAGTTTATACAGGAATGCTTGGGCCCGATTAAGGAGTCGATTGCATGATTGGAACTCAGACTGGATGCTCAAGATGGGGCGATCCAGAAAGTGGAGAAGGCAAGCAGGAGGAACAGCAAGCTGCAGTGGAGTTGGAGGTGGGAATGTTCAGAGACCAACAGAAAAGGCTCCAGGAGAAGGTGGAGGGTCGAGAGAACAGGTTCCGCCGACAGGACCCGAGAATCGTGGGTCTCCCGGAGGGATCCAAAGGAACGGACGCAGGGGCATACATAGCGGCTGTGTTTGAGAAGGTACTGGGGGAGGGGGATTCACCTGACCCCTTGAGGTGGACAACGCGTACAGAGTGCTAGCGAGGAAGCCGCGTGTGGGTGACCCCCCCCGCCTGCCAAGGGCAATGGTGGTGAGATACCACAGGTACCGTGACAAGGAGTGCATTCTACAGTGGGCCACACAGACGTGGAGCTGCACATGGGAGAACAGCATGGACGTGGCCAGGAGAAAAGCAGGGTTCAACCAGATAAAATCAACCCTCTTTAAGAAGAAGGTAAAGTTTGGGCTACTGTATCCGGTCCGTCTTTGGGTCCGCACGAAGAGCAACATTTCTACTTCGAGTCGCCCAAGGAAGCGATGGAAAGAACTGGTAGCGGACTGAACTTTGCTGCAGTGCTCATGTGGGTTTTTTTCTTCTGTTTAGTTTTTTTTTTTAAGTTTTTGTCTTTGGATGTTACTTGTAATGCCTTTTGTATAGATTTGGGGTCTGTGGACGAGCTGCTCGAGTTAAAATTTGCATTTGCACTGATGGGGGATGGAAGTGTGAATGTTAGATGTTGGATCTTCTTTTTGATTTTCTGTGTGTTTTTCTTTTGGGCAATTGGGTTGAGATTGTTTACGGTTACATATGTGTCCCCGAACGGTGGGGAGGGAACAATAGGTGGGAAAATGTCTGGCGCCATGAGAGGAGGCCCATGTGAGGGGTCTGGCACCACTGGGCAGGCTAGCTCGTGGAAGCGCAGTGGGGAGGGTGAGCAGATGGTATGCTTGTTGGAGGGGGCTGTGTATAGTGCTGTCACTAGGTGAGAGGGGGGGGGGATGTTTTGCTGACGGGGAGGGACTTTTGCTGTGGGACAATAGGGAGGTCAGGGACGGAGGTGCCGGCGGCGGGCCTACGGATGCGTGGGGCGCAGGCTGGAGATTGGCCCAAGAAAGGTGATGGCTGATCGGTGGAGGGGGGTGATAAAGTCCGTGCATAAAGTGTACTCCCGAATTGACTTTTTTATCCTGAGCAGGGCTTTACTGATGGGGGTAGTGGACACGGAGTATTCAGCGATCGCGGATCATGCCCCGCACTGGGTTGACTTACAGGTGAGCAAGGAGGGTGGCCAGCACCCGCAGTGGAGGCTGGACGTGGGACTTTTAGCTGATGAGCTGGTGTGTGATACAGTACTATCTGGAAGTCAACGACACTGGGGAAGTTTTGGCTGCGGTGGTCTGGGAGGCGCTGAAGACGGTGGTTAGAGGGGACACGGGCCCACAGGGAGAAGGCAGACAGAGGAGAGATGGACCGACTGATAAAGGAATTACCACAAGTCGACAGGAGCTATGCGAAGAACCCAGAGGCAGGGCTTCTAAGGGAACGACGGAAGGTACCAGGTGGAGTTTGGCTTGTTAACTACAGGGAAGGCAGTGGAGCAGCTGAGAAAGCCGGGGGGGGGGGGGGGGGGGGGGGGGGATCTATGAATATGGGGAGAAGGCCAGGGGGCTCTGATCAGGTTGGAAGCGATAGCAGATGGGCTGAAGGCCATGCAGTGGGGTAAAGCCCCGGGACCAGATGGGTATCCAATGGAGTTTTACAAAAGGTTTTCTGGGATGCTGGGGTCACTGCTGATGAGGACATTTAATGAGGCAAGTGGGAGAGTGGGCTTACCCCGACAATGTCACAGGCCACCATCGAATTAATCTTGAAGCGGGATAAGGACCCGGAGTTATGTGGATCCGACAGAACTACTAAATGTAGACGCCAAATTGTTGGCTAAGATCTTGTCCTCAAGGATTGAGGACTGCGTCCCAGACGTGACTGGGGAGGACCGGACGGGATTTGTTAAGGGGAGGCAGTTGGCGGCCAACATAAGAAAACTGTTGAATGTTATCATGATACCCCCAGTGGGTAGGGATGTAGAGGTAGTGGTCACAATGGACACAGAGAAGGCATTTGACAGGATGGAATGGGATTATCTGTGGGAGGTACTGGGGCGGTTTAGATTTGGGCGGGGCTTCATTGACTGGGTCGGGCTGCTGTATCAGGCACCCATGTCAAGTGTTCGGATGAACAGGCTGACATTGGGCTATTTTAGGCTGCACCGGGGGGACGAGGCAGGGATGAACCCTCCCCGCTGTTGTTCGCAATGGCCATAGAACCGCTGTCAATTGCGTTGAGAGCGTCAAAGGGCTGGAAGGGTCTGGTCCACAGGGGGAGACAGAGTCTCGCTATATAAGAACATAAGAACATAAGAACTAGGAGCAGGAGTAGGCCATCTGGCCCCTCGAGCCTGCTCCGCCATTCAATGAGATCATGGCTGATCTTTTGTGGACTCAGCTCCACTTTCCGGCCCGAACACCATAACCCTTAATCCCTTTATTGTTCTATCTTAACGATCTATCTTACCTTAAAAACATGTAATAAAGGAGCCTCAACTGCTTCACTGGGCAAGGAATTCCATAGATTCACAACCCTTTGGGTGAAGAAGTTCCTCCTAAACTCAGTCCTAAATCTACTTCCCCTTATTTTGAGGCTATGTCTCCTAGTTCTGCTTTCACCCGCCAGTGGAAACAACCTGCCTGCATCTATCCTATCTATTCCCTTCATAATTTTTAATGTTTCTATAAGATCCCCCCTCATCCTTCTAAATTCCAACGAGTACTGTCCCAGTCTACTCAACCTCTCCTCATAATCCAACCCCTTCAGCTCTGGGATTCACCTGTGAATCTCCTCTGCACACCCTCCAGAGCCAGTACGTCCTTTCTCAAGTAAGGAGACCAAAACTGAACACAATACTCCAGGTGTGGCCTCACTGACACCTTATACAATTGCAACATAACCACCCTAGTCTTAAACTCCATCCCTCTAGCAATGAAGGACGATCTGCTTTTATATGTGTCGGACCCATTGAAAGAATGGAAGAAATTATGGGGATTCTGTGGGAATTTCGGGCTACAAATTGAACATGGGGAAAAGCGTGATGTTCGTGATCCAGGCAAGGGGGCAGGAGAGGCGATTGGGGGAGCTGCCGTTCAGAGTGGTGGGGGAAGCTTTCGGTACCTGGGCTTCCAGGTGGTGCGGGAATGGGAACGGCTGCACAAACTTAATCTGGCTGGATTAGTAGACTAAATGAAGGAGGATTTGTGAAGGTGGGATGTGCTCCCGCTGTCACTGGCTGGGAGGGTACAGACAGTGAAAATGACAGTTCTCCAGAGATTCCTGTTTGTGTTTCAGTGTCGCCCCATCTTTATTCCTCGGTCCTTTTTTAAACGGGTCAGCAAGGTGATCCTGGACGAAAGAGAAAATGCTGGAAAATCTCTGCAAGTTTGGCAGCATCTGTAGGGAGAGAAAAGAGCTAACGTTTCGAGTCCGATGACTCTTTCTCAAAGCTAACAGACAGAAAAAGTGGGAAATATTTGTACTGTGGAGTGAGAACGAAAGAGGTGTCATAGCCACAGAAACCAGGGAAACGGGGTGCTAATGGCCACAGAAATCAAGAGGAAAGAGTGCTAATGGCAGTCCCCAGAGAGAACAAAAGATGTGAAAGGCCAAACATCAGAGGATGAACTGTAGATATGGGGGGAGGCGAAGGGGGAAGCAAAGAGGGGAAAGGTAGATAAGATTGGGGGGGGGGGGGGGGAATTGAATATATATTAAGAAAGACAAGAAATGGTAAAAGACAGTTAAAATGAAATGGGATGAAAACAAATGGGTCGAGGTGGGGGATAGCTGATCATTTGAAGTTGTTGAATTCGATGTTGAGACCGGAAGGCTGTAGCGTGCCTAACCGGAAGATGAAATGTTGTTCTTCCAGTTTGCGTTGAGCTTCACTGGAACATTGGAGCAGGCCAAGAACAGACATGTGGGCATGGGACCAGGGTCTTTTGTTAAAATGGCAAGCAACGGGAAGGTCAGGGTCTTGAATACGCACAGACCGAAGATGCTCAGCAAAGTGATCACCCAGTCTGCATTTGCTCTCCGATATAGAGACCACATTGGGAGCAGCGAATGCAGTAGACCAAATTGGAAGAGATGCAAGTGAAACACTGCATAACCTGGATTGAGTGTTTTAGGCCTGGAATGTTAAGCATGGAAGAGGTAAAGGCGCAGGTGTTACACCTGCGATTGCATGGGAAAGTGCCATGGATGATGGAAGAGGTACTGGGTATGTTGGAGGAGTGGACTAGATTATCTCGGAGGGAATGGTCTCTGCGGAATGCTGTCAGAGGGAGTGAAGAGAAGATGCGTTTGGTGGTGGTATCATGCTGGAGTTGGCGAAAATGGCGGAGGATTATGCTTTGCATACGGAGGCTGGTGGGATGAAATGTGAGAACAAGGGGGACTCTATCCTTCTTCTGGGAGGGAGGGGAGGGGGTGAGGGTAGGGGCGCGAGAGATGGACCGCACAATGTTGAGTGCCCTGTCCACAACTGTTGGCGGGAAATCACGGTTGAGGAAGAAGGAACACATTTTTGAAGCACCATTTTGGAAAGTGGAATCATTGGAACAAATGCGACGGAGGCGAAGAAGTTGAGAGAAAGGGATGGAGTCCTTACAGGGTGTAGGGTGCGAGGTGCTGTAGTCCAGATAGCTGTGGGAGTCAGTAGGCTTGTAATGGATATAAGTAAATAGTCTATTGCCGGAAATGGAGACAGAAAGATCAAAGCAGGTAAGGTAAGTAAGATGGACCAGGTGAAAGTGATGGAGGGGTGGAAACTGGAAGCGAAGTTGATGAATTTTTACAGGTCCGGGCGAGAGCATGACGCGGCACCAAAATAGTCATCGATGTATCGGTTGGTGGAGTAGCTTGTCGGCAGGAACGGCAGAGGCGCCGTTACCAATGCCCCCAAACTAGTACCCTTACAAGATGCCGCTTCAACTCTTCCCCCCCCCCCACCCCCATCCACTTCCTAATCATGGCTATATTCGCTGCCCAGTAATAATTCCTGAACTTTGGGAGCGCCGAGGTGATCTCGGGCTTTGTATGGGCAGGTGAGACCCCGCGAGTTAAAAAGGGGATGTTGGTGCGCAGCCGGGGGATGGGAGGCTGGCACTCGCGAACTCTCAACGCCCCCAAAGTCGGATCCTGGCTAACTGACATGGCTAGCTTTCTCTGTCTGGAGAAAATCAAGTTCGCCTTGAGAGGGTCAACGTTAGGGTTCGCCCGGAGGTGGCAACCGTTCGACGGCTTCTTTAGCGAAAATTAACCGTTAACTGGGGTTAGTTTAGTGTAGAGTAGGGGTTTAGAAAAGGTGGGACCGATGAGAGGAAGACGGTTTTTGGACTATGCTTATAATTGTATGTACACTGTTTCTTTCGTTAGTGTTATAAAACCACAAATACCTCAATAAAATGTTTATTTAAAAAAACACAAAAGGTTGCTGCAGAAGATAAAGATGCATGGCATTAAGAGTAAAATAGTAGCATGGATAGAGGATTGGCTAATTAATAGAAAGCAAAGAGTGGGGATTAATGGGTGTTTCTCTGGTTGGCAATCAGTAGCTACTGGTGTCCCTCAGGGATCAGTATTGGGCCCACAACTGTTCACAATTTACATAGGTGATTTGGAGTTTGGGACCAAGTGCAATGTGTCCAAGTTTGCAGACGACACTAAGATGAGTGGTAAAGCAAAAAGTGCAGAGGACACTCGAATTCTGCAGAGGGATTTAGATAGTTTAAGTGAATGGGCTAGAGTTTGGTCGATGGAATACAATGTTGACAAATGTGAAGTTATCCATTTTGGTAGGAATAACAGCAAGAGGGGTTGTTACTTAAATGATAAAATATTAAAACATGCTGCTGTGCAGAGAGACCTGCGTGTCCTCGTGCATGAGTCATAAAAATTTGGTTTTCAGGTGCAACAGGTGATTAAGAAGGCAAATGGAATTTTGTCCTTCATTGCGAGAAGGATGGAGTTTAAGACTAGGGAGGTTATACTGCAACTGTATAAGGTGTTAGTGAAGCCACACCTGGAGTATGGTGTTCAGATTTGGTCTCCTTACCTGAGAAAGGACGTACTGACGCTGGAGGGTGTGCAGAGGAGATTCACTAGGTTAATCCCAGAGCTAAAGGAGTTGGATTACAAGGAGAGGTTGAGTAGACTGGGACTGTACTCGTTGGAATTTAGAAGGATGTGGGAGGAATCTTATAAAAACAATAAAATTATGAAGGGCATAGATAGGATAGATGTGGGAAGGTTGTTTCCATTGGCTGGTGAAAGCAGAACTAGGGGGCATGGCCTCAAAATAAGGGGAAGTAGAATTAGGGCTGAGTTTAGGACAAACCTCTTCACCCAAAGGGTTGTGAATCTATGGAATTCCCTGTCCAGTGAAGCATTTGAGGCTCCTTCATTAAATGTTTTCAAAATAAAGATAGATAATTTTTTGAAGAATAAAGAGATTAAGGGTAATGGTGTTCGGGCAGGAAAGTGGAGCTGAGGCCACAAAAGATCAGCCATGATCTCATTGAATGGCGGAGCAAGCTCAAAGGGCCAGATGGCCAACTGCTCCAAGTTCTTATGTTCTTATGTCTGATTTCTTGACTTCCTTGCCACTTTCAAAGATCTGTGGACCTGCACGCCCAGATCTCTCTGACTCCATATATTCCGAAGAGCTTTGGCATTTACAGTCTATTTCTTCTCTGTATTTGGCCTACCTCACATCTGTCTGGATTAAATGCCATTTGCCATTTCTCTGCCCAAGTCTCCAACCTATCTATGCCCTTCTAAATCCTCTGACGATCATCAACACTATCTGCCACTCACGCAACCTTGGTGTCATCCACGAACTTACTAATCAGACAAGCCATATTTTAAGAACAAAGAACAAAGAAAATTACAGCACAGGAGCAGGCCCTTCGGCCCTCCCAGCCTGCGCCGATCCAGATCCTTTATCTAAACCTGTTGCCTATTTTCCAAGGTCTACTTCTCTCTGTTCCCCACCCGTTCATATATCTGTCCAGATGCCTCTTAAATGATGCTATCGTGCCCGCCTCTACCACCTCCGCTGGCAAAGCATTCCAGGCACCCACCACCCTCTGCGTAAAAAACTTTCCACGCACATCTCCCTTAAACTTTCCCCCTCTCACCTTGAAATCGTGACCCCTTGTAATTGACACCCCCACTCTTGGAAAAAGCTTGTTGCTATCCACCCTGTCCATACCTCTCAATTTTGTAGACCTCAATCAGGTCTTCCTTCAACCTCCGTCTTTCCAATGAAAACAATCCTAATCTACTCAACCTTTCTTCATAGCTAGCACCCTCCGTACCAGGCAACATCCTGGTGAACGTCCTCTGCACCCTCTCTAAAGCATCCACATCCTTCTGGTAATGTGGCGACCAGAACTGCACACAGTATTCCAAATGTGGCCTAACCAAAGTCCGATACAATTGTAACATGACCTGCCGACTCTTGTACTCAATACCCCGTCCGATGAAGGCAAGCATGCTGTATGCCTTCTTGACCACTCTATCAACCTGTGTTGCCACCTTCAGGGTACAATGGACCTGAACTCCCAGATCTCTCTGTACATCAATTTTCCCCAGGACTCTTCCATTGAGACTCTTCAAAGTCTGCTCTTGAGTTAGATCTTCCAAAATGCATCACCTCGCATTTGCCTGAATTGAACTCCATCTGCCATTTCTCTGCCCAACTCTCCAAACTATCTATATTTTCTGTATTCTCTGACAGTCCGCCTCGCTATCTGCAACTCCACCAATCTTAGTATCATCTGCAAACTTGCTCATCAGACCACTTATACCTTCGTCCAGATAATTTATGTATATCACAAACAGTGGTCCGTGCACAGATCCCTGTGGAACACCACTAGTCACCTTTCTCCATTTTGAGACACTCCCTTCCATCACTACTCTCTGTCTCCTGTTGCCCAGCCAAATCCTCCAAATCATTTATGTATACTACAAACAATGCCCCAGCACAGATCCCCGTGGAACACCACTAGTCACAACCTTCCATTGAGATAAAAACACCCTTCTACTGCTACCCTTTGCCTTCTGTGACCAAGCCAGTTCTGTATCCATCTTACCACCTCACCTCTGATCCCGTGTGACTTCACTACTCATCCCGGAATGGACACAGCAGCCCTGGAAAATAGATGCCACACTTGCCGAAGATCAGCCTACGATACCCCGGTTATATGTGGTTAACCCCACTGGATGCAGGTGAATGTGAGATGGCATCCTATGGGAACACCCCAATAAGAGTGTCACCTATGAGTGCAATAACCAAAAGGTGTTCAGGAAGGACAATGGGAGCTCCGATTACTGCTCTTTAAGGACGATCCTCACCAGTGATTGGTGGGCATACACTAACCATGGTTGTATGGAGCTAACCTGCCTGGCCCATGGCCTGGAGAAAGGACAAATTAGGACAGAGGTGCCAAGTAAAGTAATTTATAATGAATATGTTTATTAAATAATTTTAAATGGGTTACGGCCAACTTACTGTTCCTCACTTTTCCCGAAGTCACCCCAGGTTCCCAAAACAGGTTCATATTAAAACAAACGGGGAAGACATTATTTGAAAACACCCACAATAAATTGTTACTTGTGGTGGACCTAACCGGAACAGTTGCCAAGATGGTGCCCCTTCCCACTCAGGAAGGTATACGTCTACTTGACCTGAAGGTTACTAAGCAAAGAGACTGGGCCGGACAAGGGAGAGACGACATCCAGGTCAAGGGGTGCAAGAGGAGTGAAAACTTGAATGACTTGGCGACTGCGTATGGGGCAGGGGTATCCACCATTAACACGCATGTTTGGCTGATTTGGACAATAAGCTCAGAGTCCTAACTCGAAAAATAAAACAGACCTTGGGCAGCTTAAATGAAAATGCTGGGCAGGACACCAAGGGAGATTTGGCTGGGAACAGAACCAGTAGCCTTATGGTTGCTGTAACTAGAAGGACACACCCAAACCATTAATCAGATCACCTGTGGGAGGGTGGAAGATGATGCCACGCAACAGAACCAAACCCCTTGTAGCATCTACGGGCAATGAATGGTCAAGCAATTGAGAGAAAACCTCAACTGGGTGAGGAGGGGGAAGGTTTCATCCCGGATCAGTGAGCAAATTGAACACCTATACCGGGGGAAAAAGGCACTCCAATATCACTTCCTGCCAACTGCGGCAACTGACCAAGGCCTGGTCTAAAGACAGTTGTAGAGGGACCTCGGGAACCATCCTAGGGATGGTGATCCCTGTAATCTTAAAGGACAAGGTCAGGTTGAGATTCTTTGAAGCCGAAAACATAGGAATCATCCAAGGAGGAATATGGATGGGGTATCAGGGGACCCTACCATATGTGGTCAAGAAAGAGAAACTCATAGGAGCTGGTCTGGAGAAACACACAGACAAAATGGTCATGTGCCCATATCCGGTGTATGAAAACAAACATGCCTTGTGTGGATTCAGAACAACAACTGACCGAAATTGTACTTTTGGAAATTCGGAAAAGGATGTCACCCGGGAACTTACAGAAGGAGGGGGAATACTGTATCGCCACCTTGCTAGCAAAATACCAGTTTGGAGCAACATGTACCTTTTGTTTTAGGCCACACAACCCTGCTAGGATAGGATTAATTGAGATGGTGGACATATACCAGAGAGAAAATAGTAATGAATGCGAACCAGGAATTCGGACAAACTCTGGGGGAGTATTTTGAAAGAGTTGACACCAGGATAACACTTCAAAAGCCCCCAACAAATTCGGACACAATTGGTTACTACACACAAGACCTTTGCCAAGTGGTGCAACAAACAGGAGAAATAAAAACATCAGTGAAATAAAAGTCATTGAACCAGACGTGGGTTTGATAAGGTTCAATCTATGAATCATATCTATCAGAGAGAACACCAAAGACATTCCTTTCCGGACATTTTGGTGGGAATCACTCAAAATTGTCCAGTATCCATGAGAGTAGGACAGCATGTTGATATTAATTACACAAACTATCATAAACAATTCATAAAAGAATGAGACATTGTTTGCACAACTGCTCTATATTTATGAGGATATGTGATTTGTTCACAATCGAATGCAATAGCACAGTGGGCTAAACAGCTGGCCTGTAATGCAGAACAAGGCAGCAGCGTGGGTTCAATTCTGTACCAGCCTCCCCGAACAGGCGCAGTCATGTGGCGACTAGGGGCTTTTCACAGTAATTTCATTGAAGCCTACTTGTGACAATAAGCGATTATTAATTTGGAGGGGACGGGGAGGAGAAAATAAGAGCTAGACATTTGCCTCAGTATTCATGACTCTAGTTACAGAGGTGGGATTACACCAGGTGACCCTCACCCAAAGGCAATGAAAAAGGTTAATCTGGACTATTTCCTGATAAGGAGAGGGACAGTCAGAATGAGGCAGAAAAGTCAAAAAAATCAGTCTTTGTTGGCACAGTTTTACCATTACTTCCGTGGTATGATTCCTCTGAGAAATAGTTGTACATTATTTCAGAGAAGAAGAAGAAAGACATCACCTGTGCTGGAGGCACTTGAGGAATCCTAGGACCTTGAGGGATAAGAAATGTCCACATTGTCATCACTGCTTTTATAAGTGTATCTGACACATTGCTGAATGAATGAGATTAGATTTATAAATGAGGTTTTTGTACCTTGTTAGATCAGGCACAGCTGAGGACTCCAATGTAATAAATGAAGAATTGCCATTCGGTGATACAACCTCTTCTTGAAATGTCCTGATGAATGCAAGATCAAAACATGTCAGCAATACTCAAATTAAGAACTCAAGTATTTTAAATAAAAAAGGATTTATATCTCAAAAGCCCCAAAGGTAACGACAATGCCAATAGCAGAATACAATCCTGCAGTTACCTGTGAACACGTTGGTGTGTTAGCAAGTTGGATGACTGAGTGAACCCCTTCCCACATTCAGAGCAGATGAACGGCCTCTCCCCACTGTGAACTCGCTGATGTGTCTGTAGGTGCGATAGACGGGTAAATCCCTTACCACAAACGGAACAGATAAACGGTCTGTCCCCGGTGTGAACCTGCTGGTGTGTCAAAAGGTTTGAGGAGTTACTGAACCCCTTCCCGCACACAGAGCAGGTGAATGGCCGCTCCCCAGTGTGAAGCCGCTGGTGTTTCACCAGGGTGGATGAGCGAGTGAATTGCTTCCCACACACGGAGCAAATGAATGGTCTCTCGCCGGTGTGGGTATATTGGTGAGCTATCAGATCCTTTTTGCCTTTGAAGCTCTTCTGACAGTCAGAACAATTAAAAGGTTTGTTACTGGAGTGAACTCGTTGGTGCGTCGCAACATGGGAAGAGTGAGTGAATCCCTTCCCGCAGACAGAGCAAGTGAACGGTCTTTCCCCAGTGTGAGTGCGCTGATGAATCTCCAGCTCCGATGGGTAACTGAATCCCTTCCCACAGTCCGGACATTTCCACGGTTTCTCCATGGTTGGGTGTCCTTGTATTGCTCCAGGTTGGATGGTCAGTTGAAGCCTCGTCCACAAAACGTGTATGGTTTCCCCTGGCTGTGAATGGTGTTTTGTTTAGGCATTGCGATGGTTAAAGCTCTTTCTCGCTTGGGTATGTGCGTGCGTGTCCCTCGGTGCTTTTCAAGTCACACTGATGTTTGAAATCTTTTCGCACAGACTGAAGAGACGAACATTATCTCCATATTCAAAATCTGATAAATTGAGTGACACTCAGATTCAGCAGGATGTTTGGTTTGAGCTGTCTGCCTGTAAATCCTCCCTTTTCATTCCCTGTAAAAGGTGTTTACAAAAGGCATCACTGTCAGTACATACGAACATACAAAATAGGAGCAGAAGTCAGCCTATCTGCCCCTTGAACCTGCTCCGCCATTCAATAAGATCATGGCCGATTTCTTTGTGTCGAGTTCCACACTCCCCGTCTATCCCTGATAACCTTTGATTCCCTTGCCTAACAAGAATCAATCTACCTCAACCTTCAAATTATTCAGTGCCCCCCCCCCTCCCCCCTCCTCCACCACCTTCTGAAGTTCACTGCACTCCCTCGAGAGCAAGAACATCCTTCCTCAGAGAAGGAGACCAAAACTGCACACAATACTCCAAGTATGGCCTCATCAAGGTCCTGTGCAATTGCAGCAACACATCCCTGCTTCTATACTCGAAACCTCTTGCAATGAAGGAAGGATGTTCTTGCACTCGAGGGAGTGCAGCGGATGGCTGCAGGGATGGCGGGACTGTCAGATGAAGAAAGATTGACTAGGTTGGTATTGTTCTTGCTGGAGTTCAGAAGAATGAGGGGGGATCTCCTAGAGACTTATAAAATTCTAACAGGATTAGACAGGGTAGATGCAGGGAAGATGTTACCAATGATGGGTGTGTCCAGAAGCAGGGATCACAGGCTGAGGATTCAGGGTAAACCATTTCGGACAAAGACAAGGAGGCATTTCTTCACACAGAGTGGTGAGCCTGTGGAATTCATTACCACAGGAAGTAGTTGATGCTAAAACATTGAATATATTCAAGAGGCGGCTGGATATAGCACTTGGAAAGAATGGGATCAAAAGTTATGGGGAGAAAGCAGGATTAGGCTATTGAGTTGGATGATAAGCCATGATAGTGATAAATGGCAGAGCAGGCTCGAAGGGCCAAAAGGCCTCCGCCTATCCTCTATGTATCTATATAACACACCATTAGCCTTCTTTACCACCTGCTACACCTGCATGCTTACCTTCAGCGAATGGTGCACAAGGACACCCAGGTCCCGCTTCCCGCTGCACACTCCCCTCTCCCAATTTACAACCATTCAGGTAGTAATCTGCCTTCCTGTTTTTGCTTCCAAAATGAATAACCTCACACTTATCCAAATTACACTGCATAGAACATAGAACAGTACAGCACATAACAGGCCCTTCGGCCCTCAATGTTGTGCCGAGCCATGATCACCCTACTCAAACCCACGTATCCACCCTATACCCGTAACCGAACAACCCCCCCCCCCCTTACATTTATTAGGACACTACGGGCAATTTAGCATGGCCAATCCACCTAACCCGCACATCTTTGGACTGTGGGAGGAAACCGGAGCACCCGGAGGAAACCCACGCACACAGGGGGAGGACGTGCAGACTCCACACAGACAGTGAACCAGCCGGGAATCGAACCTGGGACCCTGGAGCTGTGAAGCATTTATGCTAACCACCATGCTACCCTGCTGCATCTGGCATTGGTTTGCCCACTCGCCCAACCTGTCCAGATCTTGCTGTAGGATCCCTGCATCCTTGTCACAATTCACCCTCCCATCTGATTTGGTATCATCTGCAAACTTTGAGATGTTACATTTTGTTCCCTCATCCAAATCATTCATATATACTGTGAATAGCTGGGGTCCCAGCACCGATCCCTGTGGACCCCACTAGTTACTGCCTGCAAATTTGAAAAGGACCCATTAATCCCTATTCTTTGTTTCCTCTCTGCCAACCAGTTTTCTATCCTCCTCAATACATTTCCCCCAATCCCATGCGCTTTAATTTTGCACAATAATCTCTTATGCGGGACTTTGTCAAACACCTTCTGAAAGTCCAAATATACCACATCGACTGCTTCCCCCTTGTCGACTTAGTTACCTCTTTAAAGAATTCCAATACATTTGTCAAGCATGATTTTCCCTTCATAAATCCATGCTGACTGACTGATCCTGCCACTGCCTTCTAAATGTTCCACTATGAAGTCCTTGATAATGGATTCAAGCATTTTCACCGCTACCGATGTTAGGATTACTGGTCTATAATTCCCTGCTTTCTTTCTACCTCCCTTTTTGAATATCGGAATGACGTGAGCTATCCTCCAATCTGCAGGGACAGTTCCAGAGTCAATCGAATTCCGGAAGATGACCACCAATGCATCCACTATTTCCAGAGCCACCTCCTTAAGCACTCTGGGATGCAGATTCTCAGACCCTGGGGATTTGTCCACCTTCAATCCAATCAGTTTTCCCAACACCATTTCTCTACTAATGTTGATCTCCCTCCCTTATGTACTTCAATCAAGTCACCCTTCACTCTTCTAAACTCGAGTGGAAACAAGTACAGGATTGAGGTTCAGAACAGATAATTCTAGTTTCGATGAAACATTGTTTTCTCTCTTGTTTCCCCACACAAATGGTTCAAAGCAAAAGAGCTAAAATCAACAACAAAAGGAAAGGGGAACTTCCTAAATGAATCAGATTGTTGTTTCCAGTATCTCAGACACTCTACACCCGGAGGTGCCCACTGGGTGCGGAAGGTACAAGTGGACACTGCATTCTCCCTCTGCAGGGCCACCTGGGTAGAAATAAGACCATGGAAGAGAGGTTGGCAGCTAGTGTAACCATCTCCCAGGTGTGTCATCCATCATGGACTTACATATTGCTATTTTCACCACAAGAAGGTCCAACTTACACTCCCCACACCTTAAAGGTTAGTCAAGGGAAATACTGTTTCTTCGAAGATGTGATCAGTAAGGAGGTGGAAGCAATAGAGAATTTCGATTTTCAAAACGCACTTGATGGGGTGCCACATTGGACTAATAACCAGAGAGCCAGGTGATGTTCTGGGGGCCTGGGTTTGAATCCGGTCGCAGCAAAATGGTAGAGTTTGAATTCAATAATCTGGAATTAAAAGTTTAACGATGACCATGAAAACATTAATGATTGTTGCAAAAATCCATCTGGTTCACTAGTCCTTTAGGGAAGGAAATCTGTCATCCTTACCTGCACTGGTCTAAGTGTGACTCCAGACCCAGAGTAATGGGGGTCTCTGAAATACCTGAACAAACCACTCAATAAGGGGATCAGAGGTTATGGGGAGAAAGCAGGAGAATGGGGATGAGAAAATATCAGCCATGATTGAGTGGCGGAGCAGACTCGATGGGCTGAGTGGCCTAATTCTGCTCCGATGTCTTATGGTTTAATTCAAGGGTAATCAGGGGTGGGCAACAAATGCAACATTCCATTAATAAATGTTTAAAGCACAAGAGGTCAGGATATAAAATTAGATCTCATGCGATTGGTGCTAATAAATTAACATGTGTTGAGACATCACATACACAGAATCCACAGGATTCAGTCAGTGCAGGAGGAGGCTATTATGCTCATCAAGTCTGCCCGGAGCGTCCTACCTCAGCCCACACCCCACCTTATCCACGTAAGGGCAGCACGGTAGCATAGTGGTTAGCACAGGTGCTTCACAGCTTCAGAGTCCCAGGTTCGATTCCCGGCTGGGTCATTGCCAGTGCGGAGTCTGCACTTTCTCCCTGCGTCTGCGTGGGTTTCCTCCGGGTCCTCCGGTTTCCTCCCACAGTCCAAAGATGTGTGGTTAGGTGGATTGGACATGCTAAATTGCCCTTAGTGTCCAAAAAATCTGAAGTGGGGGTTACTGGATTACGGGGATAGGGTAGATACGTGGGCTTCAGTCGGGTGCTCTTTGTAAGGGCCGGTGCAGACTCGATGGGCCGAATGGCCTCCTTTTACACTGTAAATTCTATGATTCTATGTAACCCACTTAATCTTTGGACACTAAGGAGTAATTTAGCACGGCCAATAAACCTGACCTGCATATCTTTGGAATGTGGGAAGAAGCCGGAGCACCCGGAGGAAACCCACGCAGACATGGGGAGAAACTGCAAGTCATCTAAGGCCGGAATTGAACCCGGGTCCCCGACACGGTGAAGCAGCAATGCTAACCACTGTGCCACCATAGCGGCCATAGGTTGAGGTTTGGTTAACAAATAGAAAACAGAGGATAGGAATAAACAGGGCATCGTCAGGTTGGTGGGCTGTAACTAGCAAGGAACCAACTCCAAGGCTTTGGGCTTCAACTATTTATAATCTATATTAATGGTGTAACTGAGGAGATGAATGGCTTAAATAAGGGGACTGAGTGCAACCTATCCAGGCTTGCTGATGAGACAAAGTCAGGTGAGAAAGTAAGTGGTGAGGCGGATACAAAGAGACTGCAGAGGGATGTAGACAGGTTGAGTGAGAGGGTTAGGAGTTTGGCAGATGGAATACAATGTGGTGAAGTGTGAAGTTATTTACCCGTATATACTCGCGTATCATGCGATCTCGCACATCATGCGACCCCTAAATTTCATCCCCAAAACATGATTTTATGCTATATCTCATGTATCATGCGAGTCACTTTTTTGGAAATTAATGGCCAAACTAAAACTTCCAAATGGTATCATTGTTTGTGGATTCTGCAGAGTGGATTCTGTTGTGAAAGCTGTTCGCGAATCGAACAGTTTTCCAGCTGGCTTTACTAGCGTCGTTCTGCCACTTGACGTTTCCATTCATAAAAACGGCAAGTAAAACACCCGCGAATTCTGTATCGGAAAAAGACGGAGATACTTCCAAGTTTGCTGACGATACAAAACTTGGTGGGAATAGGATGGTGAGGTGAGGAGGAGATTAAGAGATTTCAAGGCGATTTAGACAAGTTGATTTAGTGGGTATATGCATGGGAGCTACAGTATAACATGATTAAGTGTGAATTTATCCATTTTGGACGGAGAAATGGCAGCATATGATTAAATAGTGATAGATTGGGAAATGTTAACGTACAAAGTGGGGCAGCACGGTAGCATGGTGGTTAGCATAAATGCTTCACAGCTCCAGGGTCCCAGGTTCGATTCCCGGCTGGGTCACTGTCTGTGTGGAGTCTGCACGTCCTCCCCGTGTGTGCGTGGGTTTCCTCCGGGTGCTCCGGTTTCCTCCCACAGTCCAAAGATGTGCGGGTTAGGTGGATTGGCCATGCTAAATTGCCCGTAGTGTCTTAATAGTAAGGTTAAGGGGGGGGGGGGGGGGGGGGGGAGTTGTTGGGTTACGGGTATAGGGTGGATACATGGGTTTGAGTAGGGTGATCATTGCTCGACACAACATCGAGGGCCGAAGGGCCTGTTCTGTGCTGTACTGTTCTATGTTCTAAAGGGACCTGGGTGTCCTACTATACCAGTCACTGAAAGCAAAATACAGGTGCAGAAAACAGTTAGGAAGGCAAATGGTATGTTGGCCTTTTCTGCAAGAGTACTTGAGCAGAGGAGCAAGGATCACTGCAACTGTGCAGGGGCTTTGTGAAACCACACCTGGAGTATTGTGTGAAGTTTTTGGCTCGTTATCTGAGAAAGGATATATTCAACTGAGGGAGTGCAGCGGAGGTTCACCAGACTGATTCCTGAGATGGCAGGATTGTTGTACGAGAAGAGATTACTGTTCACTAGAATTTAGAAGAATGAGCAGGGATCTCATTGAAACATATAAAATTCTGACAGGGCTGGGCAGACTAGATGCAGGGATGTAGTTTCCTTTGATTGGAGGCTCTAGAACACGGGGACATTATCTCAGGATACAGGTTGGCCATTTAGGGCTCAGACAAGGAGAAATTTCTTCACTCAGAGGATGGTGAACCTGTGGAGTTCTCTACCACAAGGCTATGGAAGCCAAGTCACTGAATATATTTAAGGAAATAGATATATTTCTGGAGTCTAAAGGTGTCAAACGTATGGGGAGAACTCGGGAGTATGGTGTTGAGATAAAGAATCAGCCATGATCTTAGTTAATGGTGGAGCAGGCTCGAAGGGCAGAATGGCCCACTCCTGCTCCTACTTCTTCTGTTTCTAGATACCAATGACATCAAGGAATACAGCGATAGTGTGGGAGGGTGGCATCCAGATCGAAGATCAGCCATTATCCAGTTAAATGGAGAATCAGGCTTGAGGGGCTGAATTACCTACTCCTGCTACCACCATTACACAGAGAATTGCTGAGGCTTCATCTGGAGTACTGGGAATAGATTCAGCCTTCTTACCTAAGGAAGGATATACTTGCCCCAGCGACTGTACAACAAAGGCTCACTGGACTGGTTCCTGGGATGAGGGAATTGCCCTCAGAGGATCTGGAACCTGATTCTGGGCCTGAAGAGGAGCTGGAACCTGATTCTGGGCCTGAAAAGGAGCTGGAACCTGATTATGGCCTGAAAAGGAGCTGGAACCTGATTCTGGGCCTGAAAAAGGAGCTGGAACCTGATTCTGGGCCTGAAAAGGAGCTGGAACCTGATTCTGGGCCTGAAAAGGAGCTGGAACCTGATTCTGGGCCTGAAAAGGAGCTGGAACCTGATTCAATCGGGAATTTTAAAAGAGAATTGACGAGTAATTAAGAATGAAAAGATTACACGGTTACAAACAGAAAGTAGTGCGTGAGACTAAACTCGACAGCTCTTTCAAAGAGATAGCACAAGCACAAAGGGTGGATCGTCCCCCTTCTGTGCTGCAACATCTGAACTAGGAGGAGTCAGCCACTCGCCCCTCGAACCTGTTCCACCATTTAATAAGATCACGGCTGATCTGATTGCAACTGAACCCCACAATCATGCCAACCCCGATAACTTTTCACCCCCATGTTAATCAAGATTCTCTCTCGTGCTGCCTTGAAAATATCCAGACCTTGCTTCCACTGCCTTTTGAACAACAGAGTTGCAAAGATTTGCAACTCCCAGAGAAACATTTCTCGTCATTTCTGGCTTAAATGGACAACCCCTTATTTTTAAACAGTGACCCCTCGTTCTAGATTCTTTCCCCATCCACCCTCTCAACACCCGAGGATCTTTTCAATCAAGTTGCCGATTACTCTTCAAATCTCTAGTGGAAACAAGTCCAGCCTTTCCACCCTTTCTTCATTAGACAACCCACCCAATCCAGGTACTATTCTGCTAAACCTTCCCTGACATACTTTTAATTGATGTCATCTTTCCCAAAATAAAGAGACAAATACTGCACGCAAATCTCTAGATGTGGTCTCACCAATGCCCCATACAATGAACATAACCCTCCCTACTTTTGTATTCCACTCCCATTGCAATGAATAAAGAATACAGCACAGGATCAGGCTCTTTGGCCCTCTAAGCCTGTACCGGTCATGATACCACCCTTTCCAAAACCCTCAGCACTTCCTAGTGCCATATCATAGAATTTACAGTGCAGAAGGAGGCCATTCGGCCCATCGAGTCTGCACCGGCTCTTGGAAAGAGCACCCTACCCAAGGTCAACACCTCCACCCTATCCCCATAACCCAGTAACCCCACCCAACACTAAGGGCAATTTTGGACACTATGGGCAATTTATCATGGCCAATCCACCTACCCTGCACATCTTTGGACTGTAGGAGGAAACCGGAGCACCCGGAGGAAACCTACGCACACACGAGGAAGATGTGCAGACTCCGCACAGACAGTGACCCAAGCCGGAATCGAACCTGGGACCCTGGAGCTGTGAAGCATTTGTGCTATCCACAATGCTACCGTGTTGCCCTTCACACCATATCCCTGTACATCAATCCTATCCATGTATTTGTCGAAATGCCTTTTGAACGCCATTAATATATCTGCTCCAAACCTCCCCTGGCAGCGCGTTCCAGGCACTCACCACCCTCTGGGTAAAAAACCTGCGTCGCACATCTCCTTGAAACTTTGCCCCACAGACCTTAAACCTATGCCCCATGGTGACTAACCCCTCCACCTGGGAAAGAGTGCCTGCCCACTAACTCAATACATGCCCCTCATCACCTTGCAGACCTCTATTACGTTGCCCCTCAGCCTCCATCGTTATAATGAAAACAGTCCGAGTCTATTCAGCCTCTCCGCATAGCTAACAACCTGCAAACCAAGCAACATCCTGAAGTTTCAGTAAGTTTCTATGATGAGGCCGTTTTGCTCCTTGAGTCGGTTCCACTGTACAACGACGTCATGGCTGATCTGTGGACCTAACTCGATATACCCAAGGTAGACAAGTCTCCTGGCCCTGACGGAATGCATCCCAGAGTGCTGAAAGAGATGGCTAGGGAAATTGCAGATGCACTGGTGATAATTTACCAAAATTCACTAGACTCTGGGGTGGTCCTGGTGGATTGGAAATTAGCAAACGTGACACCACTGTTTAAAAAAGGAGGTAGGCAGAGAGCGGGTAATTATAGGCCAGTGAGCTTAACTTCGGTAGTAGGGAAGATGCTGGAATCTATCATCAAGGAAGAAATAGAAATTGTCCCATTGGGCAGACGCAGCATGGGTTCATAAAGGGCAGGTCGTGCCTAACGAATTTAGTGGAATTTTTTGAGGACATTACCAGTGCAGTAGATAACAGGGAGCCAATGGGTGTGTTATATCTGGATTTCCAGAAAGCCTTTGACAAGGTGCCACACAAAAGGTTGCTGCATAAGATAAAGATGCATGGCATTAAGGGTAAAGTAGAAGCATGGATAGAGGATTGGTTAATTAATAGAAAGCAAAGAGTGGGGATTAATGGGTGTTTCTCTGGTGGGCAATCAGTAGCTAGTGGTGTCCCTCAGGGATCCGTGTTGGGCCCACAATTGTTCACAATTTACATAGATGATTTGGAGTTGGGGACCAAGGGCAATGTGCCCAAGTTTGCAGATGACACTAAGATGAGTGGTAAAGCGAAAAGTGCAGAGGACACTGGAAGTCTGCAGAGGGATTTGGATAGGTTAAGTGAATGGGCTAGGGTCTGGCAGATGGAATACAATGTTGACAAATGTGAGATTATCCATTTTGGTAGGAATAACAGCAAACGGGATTATTATTTAAGTGATAAAATATTAAAGCATGCTGCTGTGCAGAGACCTGGGTGTGCTAGTGCATGAGTCACAGAAAGTTGGTTTACAGGTGCAACAGGTGATTAAGAAGGCAAATGGAATTTTGTCCTTCATTGCTAGAGGGATGAAGTTTAAGACTAGGTAGGTTATGCTGCAATTGTACAAGGTGTTAGTGAGGCCACACCTGGAGTAATGTGTTCAGTTTTGGTCTCCTTACTTGAGAAAGGACGTACTGGCACTGGAGGGTGTGCAGAGGAGATTCACTAGGTTAATCCCAGAGCTGAAGGGGTTGGATTACGAGGAGAGGTTGAGTAGACTGGGAATGTACTCATTGGAATTTAGAAGGATGAGGAGGGATCTTACAGAAACATATAATATTATGAAGGGAATAGATAGGATAGATGCGGGCAGGTTGATTCCACTGGAAGGTGAAAGCAGAACCAAGGGGGCATAGCCTCAAAATAAGGGGAAGTAGATTTAGGGCTGAGTTTAGGAGGAACTTCTTCACCCAAAGGGTTGTGAATCTATGGAATTCCTTGCCCAGTGAAGCAGTTGAGGCTCCTTCATTAAATGTTTTTAAGGTAAAGATAGATATAGTTTTTTGAAGAATAAAGGGATTAAGGGTTATGGTGTTCGGGCCGGAAAGTGGAGCTGAGTCCACAAAAGATCAGCCATGATCTCATTGAATGGTGGAGCAGGCTCGAGGGGCCAGATGGCCCATCCTGCTCCTAGTTCTTATGTTCTTATACCCACCTTTGCCTCACATCTCTCAATGCCTTTGGTTAACAATGGATTTTCAATGCCAGATTTAAAATCCAGACTGACCCAGCATGAACTGCTGTCTGTGGAAGAGAGCTCCAAACTTCTCCAACCTTTGGCGTGGATATGTGTTTCCTGACATCATTCCTGAAAAGTCTGCTTCTAATAGATGACACTACCTAGTCTGAGAATTCCCAACCAGTGGAAAGGGTTCCTAATCATCGACTCTATCAATTCAAATCACATCTTCAAACTTTTGACTAAATAACCCCTTAATCTTCTCAATTCCCAAGATTACAGTCTTCATAGTGAGGTCATGCAGGACAGACAGGGAGAGAGAATGGCCTGGATTTTCCAAACCTGCCAGTGTTGACAGGAAATCCCGCCAAATATACACTTAACAGCACAGTTCTGAAAAGTGAGCAAGGACAGAGGAAACTGCAGGTTCATGTGTACAAATCTTCCAGGGAGACAGGCCATATTGAGAGAGCAGTTGGCAAAGTACATGGAATCCTGGACTACACCAACTTGAGGTATGGAATACAGAATCTCAGAATTGTCACGGTGCATAAGGAAATCATTCAGCCATTGTGTCTTATGACTCAATACTTTTCCTTTCACATTGTTTCTATTCAAGTAATCATTGAATGATCTTCTTTTAAAAAGTAAATTTAGAGCACCCGATTCTTTTTTTCCCAATTAAGGGGCAAGTTAGTGTGATCAATATACCTACCCTGCACATCTTGTGAGGGTGAGATCCATGCAGACACGGGGAGAATGTGTAAACTTCAAGCGGACAGTGACCTGGGTCCTCAGCGCCTTGAGGCAGCAATCATCGAATGACATCTTGAATGCCTCAAGTGAACCTGCCTCTAACACTATTCCAGGCAGTGCATTCCAGACCCCAAGCACTTGCTGTGTGACAGTTTGTTCTCACATCACACGGGGCAGCACAGTAGCACAAGTGGATAGCACCGTGGCTTCACAGTGCCAAGGTCCCAGGTTCGATTCTCCACTGGGTCACTGTCTGTGCGGAGTCTGCACGTTCTCCCCATGTCTGCATGAGTTTCCTCCGGATGCTCCGGTTTCGTCCCACAGTCCAAAGACATGCAGGTTAGGTGGATTGGCCATGATAAATTGCCCTTCGTGACCAAAAAGGTTAGGAGGGTTTCCTGGGTTACGGGGACAGGGTGGAAGTGAGGGCTTAAGTGGGTCGGTGCAGACTCGATGTGCCGAATGGCCTCCTCTGCACTATGTACAATATTCTATCACATTTGCTTCTTTCACAAATCACTGTCAATCTGTGCCCTCTCATTCTTGATCCTGTTATGAGCGGGAATAGTATCTCCCTATCTACTGCCCAGCCCCCTCCTGATTTTAAACATCGCTATCAAATCTCCTCTTCGTCATCTTCTCTGCAAGTAGAACAGTCCCAACTCAATCTACCCTCATAGCTGAAGTTACTCATCCCTGGAACCATTATTGTGAATACAAAAACGGAGGTTATGCTGAACATTTATACAGCTCTGGTTAGTCCACAACTAGAGTATTGTGTCCAGTTCTGCTCACCACACTTCTGGTAGTATGGCAAAATCATTGAGAGGGTGTGCAGAGAAGATTAATCAGGATGGTTCCAGGGCTGAGGGGACTTTAGCTGCGAATGTAGGGTGGGGCTGTCCTCCTTGGAGGCTGCAGGGTGTCTGATAGAGGTGTGAGGTTAGATTGGAGGGGCTGGGGCTGTTCTCTTTGGAGGCTGCAGCAATGTCTGATCAAGGTTATGACAGCTTTAGGTGAGGTACACAAGGAAAAGCTCTTGCCATTAGCTGATGCTGCAAGGACCGGGAACACAGATTTAAAGTTTGGGAAAGGGATTCAGGTGGACCGTGACGAACAACATTTTTTATGGAGCGAGTGTTAAGGACAGGAATGTCAGTGCCTGCGAGATTGGTGGATGTGGAGATGCTCGAAGATTTCAAAACAAAATTAGATAGAAATTGCACAGAAATAAATGTGTTGGGGATAGTGCAAGGGATTACAACTAAACGGACAGTCAGACAATATATATTTGATGGGTTGAATGAACTCCTTCTTTGCCTTAATGACTCTATAACTAATTTGTGTAATTTCTCCTCATTGTTGAACCCTTGGGAGTCGATCTATCATTCAGATCGGGCCAATCATTACTTCCGAACGCGTGATACCCAGAAGGGAAGACGGTGTTCCAGGTGAGGTACACAAGGAAAAGCTCTTGCCATTAGCTGATGCTGCAAGGACCCGGGAATATAGAGTCTAACCAGGGTTTTGGACATCTCGTTAAATCTTTAAACACAGAAAAATCTCATCTTCTATATCATCGGTTGATGATATTTGGGTCCTGAGGAATCGAGGGGTTTTGACAGATCTTGATAATGTGCCCCATGGTTGGCTCATTCAGAAAGTAAGGAGGCATGGCATAGAGGGAAATTTGGCCGATTGTATCAATAAGTGACGATCAGATAGAAGACAGAGGGTGGTGGCAGATGATAAATTTTCATCCTAGAATTCAGTCACCAGTGGTGTACCACAGGGATCAATGCTGGGTCCTCTGCTATTTGTGATTTTTATCAATGACTTGGATGATGGAGTTGAAGGTTGGGTTAGTAAATTTGCTGATGACACCAAGATCGGTGGAGTAGTGGATAACGTGGAGGGCTGTTGTAGGCTGCAAAGTGACAATGATAGGATGCAGAGCTGGGCTGAAAGGTGGCAGATGGAGTTTAACCCTGAAAAGTGTGAGGTGATTCATTTTGGTAGGACAAATTTGAATTCCAGGGTTAACGGCAGGGTTCTGAAGAATGTGGAGGAGCAGTGAGATCTCGGAGTTCATGTCCATAGATCTCTGAAAGTTGCCACCCAAGTGGATAGAGCCGTGAAGAAAGCCAGTGTGTTAGCATTTATTAACAGGTGGATCTGTACAAGACCTTGGTTAGACCACATTTGGAGTATTGTGTGCAGTTCTGGTCACCTCATTATGGGAAGAATGTGGAAGCATTGGAAAGGGTGCAAAGGAGATTTACCAGGATGCTGCCTGGATTGGTCTTATAAGGAAAGGTTGAGGGAACTAGGGCTTTTCTCATTAGAGCGAAGGAGGATGAGAGGTGACTTAATTGAGGTGGATAAGATGATGAGAGGGATAGATAGAGTGGACGTTCAGCAACTTTTTCCTCGGGTGGATGTAGATGTTACAAGGGGGCATAACTATAAGGTTCATGGTGGAAGATATAGGAGGGATTTCAGAGGTAGGTTCTTTACTCGGAGAGTGGTTGGGGTGTAGAACGCACTCCCAGCTATGGTAGTGGAGTGAGACACTTTAGGAACTTTCAAGTGGTTATTGGATAGGCACATGGAGCATATCAGAATGATTGGGAGTAGGTTGATTTGATCTTAGTTTCAGACTTCAGCACAACATCATGGGCCGTATGGCCTGTACTGTACAGTTCTATGTTCTATGCTGCTTTTCACATAATTCGGGTCTTTAAAGCTCACGGATGTGGAGTGACTGCTCTCCTCCCATTTTCTCCTGAATCTGGCTGTACAACACAGCCCCCCCCCCCCCCCCTCTACTCCAACGACCGTATGTCGGAGTGGCTCTTCAACATTCTCTGCGAGAGTTGGTCACCCTGGTCCATACGATCTTCCGCTGCCCCTATTTCTAATGCATAGGTTTGCCAACTGTGTAGAAATGCTTTCCTAGAGAAGATTTCACCACATGATTCCCTGCCACACTCCAGCTGTTAATCAGCGGACAAATCCAACCTTGGGACACATTGCCTTCCTGCACCATCAGAGAGCAAAAAGAATCATTACCCATTCAGATGAAGCTTGACTCTCAATCAAAATGCGCCCACCCCTCCAATTTTGAATATTTTCTTATATCTGGAAAAGAGACAGTTCAAAGAAAATGACAAATTACAAAAACTTTATGTTTCTCCAGGGGTGCACAGAGCTCCATTATGTATACAGATCCTGAATTAGTTCCTGGAGACTCCAGGGCAATCCAGGAGGGTTGACAACCCTGTCCCACACATCCTTCTCCTGCCCCCATTTCTGAGGTTACATGCAGAGGAGATTTACCAGGATGGCTGAAATCCAGGACTGAGGGATTTTTACTTTCAAGCTGAGTCTGGAGAAACTGGGCTTGTTCTCGGGAGAGTAAAGGAGGTTGTGACGGGATGTCTGATAGTGGTATACAGGTTTGGGTAAGGTAGACACGGAAAATTAGTTGGTACAAGAACTAAGGGATACAGATTTTAAGGTTTTGGGAAAGGATGGGTGGTGGAGAAATGTGAATTTTTTTTATATATCAGTGGCCAAAATGGCCACCCTTCTCCTTGAACCTGCAGCACCAAGATAGCAGCAGGCGACCAGTTTCCCAGTAACCGGTGTCTATCACTGGGGAGGAGGCACCACCTCCATGACTCTCACTCCCAAAATAGATTCATGGAATTTTACAGCCCAGCAGGAGGTCCTTCGGCCCATTGTGTCTCTGCCAGACATCAAGAGCCTATCTATTCTCATCCCATTTTCCAGCACTTGACCGACAGACCTCTGTATTATGTCATTTCAAGTACTCATCTAAACGTTTCTTAAATTGAGGGTTCCCGCCTCCACCACCCATTCAGGTACTGTTCCAAATTTCAACCATCTTCTGGGTGAAAAGGTTTGTACTCACTTCCCCTCCAAATCTCATATCCTTCACATTAAATCTATGCCCTTGGTTATTGGCCCCTCAACTCAGGGGGCCAGTTTCTTCCTGTCTATCCATGTCCTCATTATTCTCTGCTCTAAGGAAATCAACCCCAGCCTAAGTAGCCTCGCTTCATAGCTGAACCTCTCCAGTCCAGGAAACATGCTGGTGAATCCCCCGCACCCTTTCTCGTATAATCACATCCTTCCTGTAGTGCGGTGACCAGAACGGCACAAGTACTCTGGCTGTGTATCAACCATCGTTTTATAAAATTACATTATAACCTTCCTGCTCTTATATTATATGCCTCAGTTTATAAAGACAGGTTTCTGCCTGTATCTACCTGCCCTGCTGCCTTCAGGAATTATAGACATGCTCGTTTGTACTTCCGAGGGTCCTGCTCTGTTAATCCTCCCAAATCACATCAGCTCCCACTTTACCGGGTTGAATCCATCAGCCACTGTTGTGCCCATGACGGCCCGGGCCTGTCCGCGCGGGATCACCACCCGCCCTCTGGGCTCCGGAGTCCCAGTTTCCTGCCGCGGTTTCTAGGCCCACCCGGCCCTTTGTTCACACACGGTTTCCGGTTTCCCCATTTCTTCCCCCACCCCCAGTTTCTAGGCTCACTCACAATCGCCTCTCAAACCGTCTCCTTCTGTCCGTCACCAGCACTCATACTGAGCATGCCCAGAGCGCTCCACGTACTGATCGGGGACCTTTTGCGGCGAGGTACATTCTGGGTAGACCATTCACCATTTGTTGTTTGATATGGTTAAAGAAAATTGACTCCCCGGCATCTCAGTTGAGGTCCGAGCCAGAAGCAAAATTCAAAATAAGCACTTACATTATTTAGAAACCCAAATTCCTGGTCCTTCTGCCCCGATGGGAAGCCTGGATTGGAAAAAGGCCGAAAGTCATGATCCGCAAGGATTTGTTGCTGGACCCACAGTTACTCGTAATTTATATTAACGATTTGGACTTGACAACAAGTAGCTCTGTGAGAAAATTTACAATTGATACCAAACTGAGAATGGCTGGCAGCATGGGAGGATGCAACATAATAAAAGACAATATTACAAAACCTGCAGGTTGGATACTTGGAAAGGAAAATTAACTTTAACAAGATGATATGTGATCCAAACATATGCAACCATTTTTCCTCTACTCTCAGTTTTATCCCTTCCTCCATTCTTCCTCCAGGAGCTGCAGAACTGAACCTACCCAAAATGAAATGAAAATCGCTTATTGTCACAAGTAGGCTTCAAATGAAGTTACTGTGAAAAGCCCCTAGTCGCCACATTCCGGTGCCTGTTCGGGGAGGCTGTTACGGGAACAGCCTCCCCGAACAGGCACCGGAATGTGGCGACTAGGGGCTTTTCACAGTAACTTCATTTGAAGCCTACTTGTGACAATAGCGATTTTCATTTCATTTAATTCTGGGTAGGTTCAGTTCTCCAGCTCCTGTGTGTAGAGTGAGACAAAAGTCAACGTGTCAATCATTTTCTCCCCTGCCCACTGTCTGTTCACAAAACAGTCGCGACATCGTCCCGCTGAATCAAGATGGCGCCCCTCAGTCTGGGCCCTGTCCCCAAGATAAGGCCCCAGAACTGCAAACGTGAGTCCTCGAAGTTCTTATTCAGACCTTGCAGCATACAACTGGTTTTTGTAAGTTCTCCAACTCCCTATCCTTCTGTCAGCTCCATTTTTTACCTTTGCCCCAAAGCTGACTGAATTGTGCAGAATTAAACTCTTTTGACACAGTTCCTTTTCACTCTATCTCCTCCCACCCCTCTCTTCTCTCCTGAAGATGATGACTCTGCTTCAGTACTACACTAACTGCTTTTTCTCTTCCTCTGTCTCGTACAGGTACATCTTACACATCTATCTGGAAAGATCTAACATCCAAAGTAGATATCAGGAGTTCACTGGTTAGTTAAGTACAGAGTCCTGGAGGAATTTAGTCCAATAATTCAATAAACTCCACATACACCAGAAGCATTACTTTAAAATATATGTTTTAATTAAAGTTTTATATTTTTAACACTGTACATTCTTGAGAGCATTTGTACATTTGGCACCTCCCCCCATGCGACCATCAATTCACGCGAAACAGTGTAGCTGTAAACTGTGGCTTAAATCGACTAGAACAGTGCTCTGCCTGCCTGCGACTGCTCTGCTACTGAGAGCCGCCTACAGGCTTCTGCTCTTTATACCTCCCCTGAGCCCACAAAGGCACCAACATGATACATCACAGGTCATACCTTACAATGGTCCATAGGTGGAGCCCTCATGGGCAACAGCGTGGTACAGTTACATATATGGTGAATGGTTACTGCAATACGTTCATCACATTCACCCCCTGTTAAAAAAATGAAGTCCGGCGCGGGTGAAGGGTTCACAAGTTCAGCCTGTCCGGCGCCCGAATCGTGCGCTGTGATCGCCGAAGCTCTGGTATCGCAGCTGGCCAGGGCATCTGGGGGCTCGTTGAGCTTCCCAGGATGATATACTATATCGTAATTATTGGTGGAGAGTTAGATCCTCCACCTCAAGATCTTATCATTCTTGATTTTGCGCTGCTGCGTATTATCGAACATGAAGGCTACCGATCGTTGGTCGGTGACGAGGGTAAACCTCCTACCAGCGAGGTAGTGCCTCCAGTGCTGCACGGCTTCCACGATGGCTTGGGCTTCTTTTTCGACCGAGGAGTGTTGAATTTCAGAGGCGGTGAGGGTGCGTGAAAAAATGCGACTGACCTGCCTGCCTGATTGAGGGTAGCGGCGAGGGCGACCTCTGAGGCGTCGCTCTCCACCTGGAAGGGGACAGACTTGTCCAGCACGCGCATTGTGGCTTTGGTGATGTCCTCCTTGATGCAGCTGAAGGCCTGGCGGGCCTTGGCTGTCAGTGGGAAGGTGGTGGCCTTGATTAGTGGGCGGACTTTGTCCTCATAGTTGGGGACCCACTGGGCGTAATAACAAAAGAACCCAAGGCACCTTTTCAGGGCCTTGGGCAGCGGGGAAGGGAGAGTTGCAGGAGGGGGCACATACGGTCGGCGTCGGGTCCTCGAACCCCATTTTCCACGACGTAGCTGAGGGTGGCTAGACTGATTGTGCGGAAACCGCATTTCTCCTTGTTGTAAGTGAGGTTAAGGGTTTGGGCAGTTTGGAGAAATCTCTGGAGGTTGGCATCATGGTCCTGCTGATCATGGCCTCAGATGGTGACGTTGTCCAAGTACGGAAATGTGGCCCGCAGCCCGTACCGGTCCACCATTCGGTCCATGGTTCGTTGAAAGACCGAGACCCCATTTGTGACGCCGAAGGGGACCCGGAGGAAGTGGAAGAGATGGCCGTCTGCCTCAAAGGCCGTGTAGTGGCGGTCCCCCGGGAAGATTGGGAGCTGGTGGTATGCAGACATCAGATCCACCGTGGAGAACACCCAGTAGTGAGCAATCTGGTTAACCATATCTGCAATCTGGGGGAAGGGGTACGCATCAAGGTGCGTGTACCAGTTTATGGTTTGGCTGTAATCTACAACCATCCGGTTCTTTTCCCCGGTCCTGACGACCACCACCTGAGCTCTCCAGGGGCTATTACTGGCCTCGATGATCCTCTCCCGCAAGAGTCGCTGGACCTTGGACCTGATGTCCTGAATGCTATGAGGAATTGAACAAACAAATGTGATATGAAATAGGATTATTAGTTAGAATAATGTAGATATGAGCCAGTCTGATGGTAGCGAGTTCACAGACAAAGGACAAAGGAATTCAGCAAAGCATGGCTAGGAGGAGGGGGAAGGGAGCCTCGTGCAGGGTGGTGAAAAGGATGCTGGGTAACAAGAGGCCCAGGGTTGAGGAATGCGAAGTGAGCCAATCGGGATATATGGCCAGGTCAGGAGGTGTATAGGATGACCTATGGGAATCTTGTATGTGAAACTTGATGCCATTTGAATGATATGTGTAGAGTTCTCTTTGTCTCCGATTTCACTCGGTTCTGGGGCTTTAGAAGACTGCATTGTTCTGAATATCTATAGAGCGGGTCAGCCTTGCAAGTTGTTTAAAAATAAATATTACTATACCTACAAATCCCTCTCGAGTTTTATTGAGGCCAGAATGACGGGTAAAGAACTTGATTTGTCATTTGGTGCCGAAAACCCGGGATTTCTCCAGACGGTCATCGGCCAGCTGTGAAATCAGAATTAGACTGATGTTGGACAAGGAAAATGGAAACGGGCCCACAATGTGAGTAGCTGGAAAATGACCACATTGATTTTCCCCCTTTCTCATGGTCTGATTGGTCTGGTCACTCGCGGTTGGGACGGAAAGATCGTCTTGAAAAAATCAAAGGTCAGTCTGGGGTTTAGAAAATTAAAAAATTCAGTTGATGTAGGTGCGACTGAGGGCTGGAAAAAAAACTGATGGGATGTCGGAAAGACAGTTCAGTTAAAGGTTGATTGCGGAACTGATGGGATATCGGACAGACAGTTCAGTTCCACGTGTGTTTTGGAAACTATAATTGATTAAGCTAAAATTGTATCCTTGGACTGTAGTGGTGAACAACGCAGTCTTGAGGACTAGTTCAAGATATGGGGAATTGCTTGGAAAACACGAGTGATCCAAACAGTTCATTGGAAATATTATGTGATATTTATCCAGATAAAGCGAGAGATTTTAGAAAAATGTCAGCAACTTTAAGGAAGAAATTGGGTGACGAATGGCCACTAGGGGGCACTAAAGATCTGGAGATTATTAAACAAATTCAGGGTGAAATATGGAAAAAAAAAACAAAGTATGCGGGCCAAAGAGTTGATTGGATTATGGAGACAATATTGTCAAGAGGAGAGGGATAAGATCATGTTATCAAATTGGCAAGAAAATGCCTTTAAAATGGGGATTCCAATTAGTGAGGGGGGGAACCAGAAAACTCTGGAGATCTTGAAAAAGGAGTGTGCATTCACAAAATGAGCAAGTAAAGAGAGGGAGATACCTAACAGGGCAGACTTGAGTAAAAACAATGGGCTACGTAGTTCAATGGCTGGCCTTGCATTGACAGAGGCAGATGATGACCTAGAGAATTGGATCATGTCGGGTAGAGTCCCGACTGCACCAGCGGCATTGCCCACACTAATTCCAGAACCACCAGGGTATCATAATTTATATCCAGTCACTGCTTCCCAGATTCAAATCATGCCAGCCTCTCCAGTCCCTTCGGTTGATAGTTTGGGTCCTATTTCTGCACCTTCACCGTCGGTTAGAGAACAGGAGCTCTGTTCCACAAGTCTGGTTAGCTCTAGGACCCGATCTCGGACAATGAGAGAGGGGCCTGATCCTATCCAGAAACAATTACGCATACCACCTAGATCCCTTAAGGCTAATATGATAGGACAGAAAAGTATGAGAACACGGGGTGAGGACGGGAATGGTTCTGAGGAGCCGGAGCTCCCCCTATCGGAAGGGAAGGATGTCGAAGTCTTTGAAGAGCCAGAGGAATCCGCTAAAGGCCCCCCTAATGAGACTCTGAGACAGTTGCCGATTAGGAAAATACCCAACCCTGATGCTGCTACAGCAGCAGCCCAGACCACCATAGACGTTTATCTCCCGTGGAGACCCAGTGAGATGATGGCTATTCTGGCTGCAATCCTAGACAGGAAGAAATCTCCTGCTTTGCTTCTCCTGTAATTCCAAGTCTGTCACTACATCTTCAGATCACTAGTTAATGTTCTACTTCCATTTTCCTGATCTGAATTTAACTTATCTGGTCACACCCCTGGGATCCCATCCCCGTCACAGGTGTTTTGTGTGTGGGTGAGGATTCAGCTGATCCTCTGACCTATCAAAACATAAATGTATTACAATGGGGATGAACCATAGAAATGTGGAGACTGTGGGAAGGGATTCAAATTCCCATCTGTCCTGGAAAAGCATCGGTACAGTCACACTGGGGAGAGACCATTCATCTGCTCCAAGTGTGGGAAGAGATTCATTCAGTTATGCAACCTGTTGAGGCACCAACGAGTTCACACTGGGGAGGAACCTTTTAAATGCCCGGACTGCGGGAAGTGTTATAAAAGTTTTGGGGACCTGATGTCCCATCCACGTGCTCACACTGACATAAGAATGTTCACGTGCTCTCAGTGCAGGTCTGGGTTCAAGAAATCATCTAATTTCAGTGTACACCAGCGAGTTCACACTGGGGAGAGACCTTTTAAATGCCCAGATTGCAGGGAGTGCTTTAAAATCTTTGGGAATCTGATGAACCATTGACGTGTTCACACGCCTGAGAAACCATTCAGGCGCACTCACTGTGGGACTGAGTTCACGCAATCATTTTTTCTCACTGCACACCAGTGGGTTCACACTGTGATCGTGGGAAGGGATTCATGATTTCATTCAACCTGCTGGGATATCAGGAAGTTCACAACCAACTATAGTGATTGGCCTTTTCTCCTGCCACATCCAGGATTGAACCATATTCTTTGGGGTTTGTTTCTGCTGATGTTAGTAATCTCCATAATAGTTACTATTCTGAATAAAGTCAATAAATCACCTTCTGTTAAGAACACAGTGAGTTAAATCTTTTAATATCTCTAAGACAAGTTAATCCCTTTTGAAGGGCTCTCCCTCTCCCCCGTCTCCTCCACCCTCATCTCAAACAAGTGTGAGGAGCTCATGGAGCTTCTTTGTCACTAAGACTGAGACTATCTGATCAGTTGACTCTGCTGCTTTCCTACCTCCCACTAGCTCACCGGGACAAGCTGTCTCTGAAGTAACCCAATGCACAAGCCCTGAACCCACATCTTTCTTCAGTTTGTCTCCCATCTCCCTTGAGCCCTCTCATGTCATCTTGTCCACGAGACTCACCTCCTTCTCCATTGACCCTAGGTCCATTAAATTGCTGATCCCCCATCTTTACCATGTTCACTGACATTGTTAACAGTTCTCTCTCATCAAGTACTGTCCCCCTCCTTCAAATCATCACCGCTTCCGCGATAAACAAAGCCATCTCTGCAAACGGCTACCCCATCTCCCACTACCCGTTCCTTTTTACACTCCTTGAACGTGTTGTCACCTCCCAAATCCATGTACATCTTTCCCAGAACTCCATGTTTGAATACCTTCAATCAGGTTTCTGCCCTGTCATGGTGGTGAAATAACTCTTGTCAAATTAATCAATGACATCCTGTGTATGTGTGAGACAGGGGTAACCTATCCGTTCTATCCATCTCCAGCTATCTGCAGCCTTTGACAAGATTGGGAAGATGCCGGCGTTGGACTGGGGTGGGCACAATAAGAAATCTTACAACACCAGGTTAAAATCCAACAGGTTTGTTTCGAATCATGAGCTTTTGGAAAGTAAGTCCTTCCTCAGGTGAATGAAGAGGTGGGTACTATAACCACATATATAGACAAATTCAAGATGCAAGATGATACTTTGAAAGCGAGTCTTTGCAGGTAATTAAGTCTTTACAGGTTCAGACGGTGCGACTGGAGAGAGGGATAATCACAGGTTAAAGAGGTGTGAATTGTCTGAAGCCAGGACAGTTTAACATAGAACATGCAGTGAAGAAGGAGGCCATTTGGCCCATCGAGGCCGCACCGACCCACTTAACCCTCCCCGTAACCCAATAACCCCTCCTAACCTTTTTGGTCACTAACGGCAATTTATCATGGCCAATCACCTAACCTGCACATCTTTGGACTGTGGGAGGAAACCGGAACACCCAGAAGAAACCCACTCACACGGGGAGAACTTGCAGACTCCACACAGACTGTGACCCAGCGGGGAATCAAACCTCGGAGCCTGGCACTGTGAAGCCACAGTGCTATCCATTTGTGCTACCGCGCTGCCCATGACAGTTGGTAGGATTTTGCAAGCCCAGGCCAGATGGTGGGGGGCGAATGTAATGCGGCATGAATCCAAGGTCCCGGTTGAGGCTGTACTCATGCGTGCGGAACATCGCTGTCAGTTTCTCCTCGCATGTTCCCTTCCAGTGGGGGAAGACTTCAGCAGTTAAGGGCATTCAGCCTCTGATCTTCAGGTAAGCGTTCTCCAAGGAGGCATTTAGGATGTGCCACAACGCAGAATTGCCGAGCATAAACTGATACCACTGCGCCCTACTCTCCCCCCCCCCTCTTCCCGTCCTGCCTTCCCCATTTTAATGCCCTTATCCCACCCCTGCCTGTTTGCTGATTCATCAATCCTCCTTGAAGAAGTCAATGAGCGGCTTCCACCGCCAAGTGAACCCATCAACTGACCCCCTCAGGATGATTTTGACCTTCTCCAGCCTCAGGAATTCTGCCAGTCTCTCACTCACAGCCCCGCGTTTGGCACCTCCAAGTCCCTCCATCCAAGTAACATCCGTCTCCGGGATATCAGAGAGGCAAAGGCCAAAATGTCAGCCTCTCTCACCCCCTGGACTCCCAGAATTCCGACACCCCAAATATCGCTACCTCTGGACTGGGGGCCACCTTTATCCCCAACACCTTGAACATTATGTCTGTGAACCTCTTTAGCTTTGGACATGCCCAAAACATGTGGACGTGATTCACGTGCAGCCACGCACACTGTCTAGATCTGTCTTCTACCCCTCAAAAAACATATTAATTCGTGCTACTGTCATAAGTAAAGTACTTTAAACTGAATATGGCTCAGCCTCGTGCATGACGAGGATGCATTCACCCTTCCCAGAGCCTCACCCCACATCCCAGCTTCCACCTCCCCACCCAGCTCCTCCTCCCACTTCCACTTTATATCTCCCACCGCCTGGGGCTCCATGCCAATCCATCAGCTCCTTGTAGACCTCAGACACTTTCCTGTCCTCTATCTTGCCCTTTGGTAGGGCAGCACAGTGGCGAAGTGATTAGAACTGCTGCCTCACGGCACCGAGGACCTGGGTTCGATCCCGGCCCGGGCCCCTGTCCGTGTGGAGTTTGTACATTCTCTCCATGTCTGCATGGGTATCACCCCCACAGTCCAACGATCTGCAGGGTAGATGGATTGACAATGATAAATTGCCCAATAATCGGGGGGAAAAAGTAATTGGATGTTCTAAATTTTAAACAATCTCCCCTTCGACAACTCGGGAAAGGACGGCATCCCTCTCTTCACAAAATCCCACACCTGCCGGTATTTGAAACTATTCCCCCTGGGGAACACATACTCTTCCTCCAGGCCCTCTAATTCCGTGAAACTGCCCCCTACAAGCAGGTCACCAAATTGCTCAATTCCTGCCTGCCACCTCCCCTAAAACCTCCCATTGAGTACTCCCCCGGTGCAAACCTATGATTATCATAGACGTGCCCACACCGAGGCACTCTCCAATCCCAAATGTTGCCTCCACTGCCCCCATACCCTGAAGACCGACATCAGCACTGGGCTCATGGAGTGTCCAGCCGGCGAGAAGAGCAGAGGCGCTGTTCACAATGCCCTTAAAGCCTGTTTCCCTCCATCCAGCCCCATGCCAACCCCACCCTCACTACCCTAATCATGGCATTGTTCAGTCCAGTGATAGTTCATTTCATTTACCCACCCACCCCCTCCTTGCCCCCGCTCCAAAAAAGCCCAGGGGGTCTTCCCCGCCAAACAAAGTCAGAGATCAGGTGTTAACCTTTTTAAAGAACAACTTCAGAATAAAGATCGGGCGGTACTGAAATATAAACAGGAATCTTGGCATCAGACTTCCGGTTGCGGCTATGCGGAGCTAAGCCGCACGTTCGGCAGCACCCGCCAGGAACGGACTTTTGGGCTCTTTTAGGGCCCCCAGCGGTACTTTTCCGACGTTTCCCGACGTGGGAAGGAGTCAGCGACATTTCCCCAGTAGTATATGGCCTGGACCAGGAGTGGGGCGAGTAAGAAAGTGGTTGCAGCGCCAAAGCAGAAGCGAGGGAAGAAGCACAAGTTGGCGGCGGGCGGAGACCAGGAGGCATGGAGGCAGTGGGCGCAGGAGCAGCAGGAGACTCTCCAGCGCTGCTTCAGGGAGCTCAAAGCGGAGTTGCTAGAGCCGTTGAAGGCTTCAATTGACAAGCTGCTGGAGAGCTAGATGGCCCAGGGGTTGGCAATCCGAGAGATCCGACAAAAGGCCTCCGAAAGAGAGGACGAGAGGTCTCGCGGTGAAGGTGGAGATGTACGAGGCGCTCCATAAAAAATGGCAGGAGAGGTTCGAGGAGATGGCGAACCGGTCGAGGCGGAAAAATCTGCGGATCCTGGGCCTTACGGAAGGGCTGGAGGGGTCAGACATGGGGGTCTACGTGGTGATCATGCTAAATTCGCTGATGGCAGCTAGGTCCTTTCAGGGGCCCCTGGAGCTGGAGGGGGCCCACAGAATATTGGCAAGAAGACCCAAGCCGAATGAGCCGCCACGGGCGGTGCTGGTGCGGTTCCACCGGTTTGCTGACCGGAAGTGTGTGCTCAGGTGGGCCAAAAAGGAGCGGAGCAGCAGGGTGGGAGAATGTGGTGGTACGGATCTACCAGGACTGAAGTGCGGAGGTGGAAAAGAAGAGGGCCGGGTACAATCGGACAAAGGCGGTGCTGCACAGGAAGGGAGTGAAGTTCGGCGTGCAGCAGCCGGCGCGTTTGTGGGTCACCTACAGGGACTGACACTTTTACTTTGAGTCCCCGGAGGAGTCGTGGGCCTTTGTGCAGGCCGAGAAGTTGGACTCAAACTGAGGGATGGGGGGTTCTCTGTTTAATGTTGGTTCTTTGTTGTTTTCAGGGCAGGTGGGGCACTGTTTCCTGCTTGGGTTTATTGGATGGGCTCGAGGAGGGGGGCAGACCTGCAGTGTGGGGGGCTGATGGTGTGAAGGGGGGTTGGGGCCCCGCGAGGGGACCGGGCCGGTAAAGGGAGCTACTTTAGAGGAGGTGGGGTCGGGCAGGTGGAAAGCGCGGGCTTTTTCCCGCACTGAGGGTTGATGGGGCGGGGCTAGAGCTGGGAAGGGCAGGCTTTTTCCCGCTTGCGAGCGGGAGGGGGAGGAGGAAAGCCTGCTAATGGACACTGGGGAGGAGGGGAAGCCCCACGCTGGGAGGGGTCGGAGGAGTGGCGGGAGCGGCCGGGGTCAGCTGTCTGCAGGAGTGCAATGGCGGGAGTAACGTAGCTAGGGGTGATCCTAGCTGGGGGGAGGGGGCAGGGGGTACCGGGTTGCTGTTGCAATGGCCAAGAAGGGGCTGCAGTATGTAGAGGGGGTTGGGATGGGGGTTTGCCGCCGTGGGGAACGGGCCAAGCAGGGGGCGCGGGCACGTGGCGGGCTGAGGAAGGGTAATGACTAGTCGGCGGGGGAGGGGGCAGGTAGCCTACTGATTCGGCTGATAACCAGGAATGTGAGGGGACTGAATGGGCCGGTCAAACGTTTGCGCACCTGAAGGGGCTGAAGGCGGATGTGGCCATGCTTCAGGAGGCGCACCTGAAGGTGGCGGATCAGGTTAGATTGAGGAAGGGATGGGTAGGCCAGGTGTTTCATTCGGGGCTGGATGCAAAAAATCGGGGGGGGGGGGGGGGGGGGGGGGGGGGGGTGGGGTGGCGATCCTGGTGGGGAAGAGGGTGTCGTTTGAGGCTTTGAATGTGGTGGCAGACAGCGGCGGGAGGTATGGGTGATGGTAAGCTGCAGGTGGAACGGTGGTGCTGGTCAATGTATACGCCCCCGAATTGGGAAGATGCGGGTTTCATGCGGCGCATGTTGGGCGTTTGCTGACCTGATTATGGGGAGGGGATTTCAACACGGTGCTGGATCCGGCACTGGATCGATCCAGATCCAGGACAGGTAGGAGGCCAGCGGCGGCTAGCGGTGTTGAGGGGGATTTATGACCAGATGGGATGGGTGGATCCATGGAGGGTTGCGAGGCCGAGGGCCAGGGAATTTTCATACTTCTCCCATATGCATAAGGCCTATTCCGGATTGAGTTTTTTCTTATGGGTAGGGGGCTGCTGATTGGGAGGGTGAGGATGCTGAGTATTCGGCGATAGCCATTTCTGACCATGCCCCGCACTAGGTGGACCTCGAGCTGGGGGAGGAGAGAGACCAGCACCCGCTTTGGTGCTTGGAGGTGGGGCTGCTGGCGGGACGAGGAGGTGGGCGGGCGGGTTCGAGGATATATCGAGAGGGCACCTGGAGGCCAATGACAATGGGGAGGTCCGAGTGGGGACGGCCTGGGAGGCACTGAAGGCGGTGGTCAGGGGGGAGTTGATCTCCATTTGAGCCCACAGGGAGAGGAGAGAGCAGAGAGAGAGAGGGAGAGACTGGTGGGGGAGATGGTGAGGGTGGACAGGAGATACGCGGAGGCTCTGGAGGAGGGATTGCTGAGGGAGCGGCGTAGTCTCCAGGCTGAGTTCGACTTGTTGACCACTAGAAAGGCGGAAGCTTAGTGGAGGAAGGCACAGGGAGCGGTGTATGAATATGGGGACAAGGCGAGCAGGATACTGGCGCACCAGCTCTGCAAGCGGGATGCGGCCAGGGTGATTGGTGGAGTTAAGGATAGGGGAGGGAATGTGGTGTGAAGGGGGGCAGACATTAATGGGGTCTTCAGGGACTTTTATGAGGAACTGTATCGGTCAGAACCCCCAGCAGAGGAGGGGCTGAGATTCCCGAGGGTGGAGGAGGGACTGGTGGAGGGACTGGGGGCGCCGGTTGAGCTGGAGGAGCTGGTCAGAGGGATAGGGAGCATGCAGTCGGGAAAGGCGCTGGGGCCGGATCGGTTCCCGGTCGAATTCAATAAGATGTATGCAGACGTGTCGGGCCCCCTGTTGGTTAGGACCTTCAATGAGGCGGTGAGGGGGGGGGGGGGGGGGGGGGGGGCTCTGCCTCCGACGAGGCCTCGGGCTTTGATTTCCTGATCCTTAAGCGGGACAAGGATCCCCTGCCAGTTGGGTCATACAGGCCAATCTCACTCTTAAATGTGGATGCCAAGCTGTTGGCGAAGATTTTAGTCACGAGGATAGAGGACTGTGTGCCGCAGGTTCATCCACGCGGATAAACGAGGTTTGTGAAAGGGAGGGCAGCTGAATACTAACATACGGAGGCTCTGAATGTTATAATGATGCTGGCGGTAGAAGGGGAGGCGGAGATTAGTGGTGGCGTTGGATGCGGAGAAGGCCTTTGATAGGGTTGAGTGGAGGTACTTGTGGGAGGTGCGGAAAGGTTCGGGTTTGGGGAGGGGTTTGTCAGGTGGGTGAGGCTGTTAAATGAGGTCCCGATGGCGACGTGGCCACGAATGGGGAGGAGGTCGGAGTATTTTCGGTTTATACCAAGGATGAGGCAGGGGTGTCCCCTTGACCCCCTGCTTTTTGCGCTGACAATTGAACTCCTGGCCATGGCGCTGAGGGAGTCGAGGAAATGGGAGGGGGCTGGTGCGGGATGGGGAGGAACACCGAGTGTTCGCTTTATGCGGATGACCTATTGTTGTATGTGGTGGACCCGGTGGAGGGAATCATAGAATCATAGAATTTACAGTGCAGAAGTGCCGGAGGTGATGAGGATTCTCAGGGAATTTGGGATTCTCAGGGTACAAGCTCAACTTGGGGAAGAGCGAGCTCTCGTTGTACACCCGGGGGACCAGGAGGGAGGGATTGGTAGGCTTCCCACTAAAAAAGGGTGGAGAGGAGCTTCAGATACTTGGGGGTCCAGGTGGCCAGGAGCTGGTGGGCCTTGCATAAGCTTAACCGCACAAGGCTGGTGGAGCAAATGGAGGAGTTTAAGATATTGGACATGTTGCCACTGTCTGCTGGCGGGTAGGGTGCAATCAGTCAAGATGACGGTGCTCCCGAGAATTTCAGTTCCTGTTCCAGTGCCCCCCATCCTTATCCCGAAGGCCTTTTTCAGGCGGGTTAACAGGAACATTACGGAGTTTGTGTGGGCGCACGGGACCCTGAGGGTGAGAAGGGTGTTCCTGGAGTGGGGCAGGGATAGGGGAGGGCTGGCGCTGCCAACCTCTGTGGGTATTATTGGATTGCCAATGCAGCGATGGTGCGTAAGTGGGTGATGGACGGGAAGGGACAGGCATGGAAGAGGATGGAGATGGCGTCCTATGTGGGACGAGCCTGGAGGGCGTTGGCAACGGTGCCGCTGCCGCTCCCTCCAACGAGGTATACCACGAGCCCGGTGGTGGCGGTTACCCTCAGAATTTAGGGGCAATGGAGACGGCACAGGGGGGAGGTGGGGGCCTTGATGGGGTCCCTAATACGGGGGAACCACCGGTTTGTCCCGGGGAGAATTGACAGCGGGTTCCCTGAGTTGGCACAGGGCAGGTGTTAGGAGGTTGAGGGACCTGTTTGTTGACGGGAAAGTTTGCGAGCCTGCGTGAGCTGGAAGGGAAGTTCGGGCTCTCCCCCGGGGAAACACCTTTAGGTACATGCAGAGTAAGGGCGTTTTGGCAGGGCGGCAGGTGGCGAGGTTCCCTCTGTTGCCGCCGCTGGGGGGTCCAGGCACAGGGTGCTACTCGGGGGTGTGGGTTGGAGAGGGGAGAATCTCGGCAACGTACCAAGTGATGCAGGAGGTAGACGAGGCTTCGGTGGAGGAGCTGAAGGGTAAATGGGAGGAGGAGCTGGGTGAGGAGATTGAGGGGGGAACGTGGGCGGACGCCCTAGGAAGGGTGAACTCCTTCTCGTCTTATGCAAGGCTTAGCCTCATACAGTTTAAGGTGCTGCATAGGGCTCATATGACTGGGACAAGGATGAGCCGGTTTTTTGGGAACGAGGACAGGTGCATTAGGTGCTCAGGGAGCCCAGCAAACCATGCCCATATGTTCTGGGCATGCCCTGCGCTGGGGGAATTTTGGAAGGGCGTAGCGAGGACGGTGTCGAGGGTGGTAGGGTCCAGGGTCAAACCGGGCTGGGGGCTCGCAATATTTGGGATTGCAGAGGAGGCGGGAGTGCAGGAGGCGAAAGAGGCCGGCATTCTGGCTTTTGCGTCCCCAGTAGCCCGGCGGAGGATTCTTCTTCAGTGGAAGGATGCGAGGCCCCCAAGGTCTCTTGTTTTGGGCTGAAGGGACGTGTATATTTGTTCTTTGCTAATGACGGGCGTTAATTTATTTCTTTGTTTTTGTTTACACGGAGGGGGGGGGGGGGGGGGGGGGGGGTTTGTTCATTCTTTGCTTAGTTTTTTTGTTATTGATATTTTGTGAAAATTTTAACAAAAATTATTTTTTTAAAAAGGAATCTTGGCATCACCATCATCTTAACTGTCTGCACCCGACCCACCAGCAACAGCACATCTAACCTCTTGAAATCTCCCTTCATCTGCTCTGCCAATCGAGTCAAATTTAACTTGTGCAGCTGTGCCCAACCCCGCCTCACCTGAAAGCCCAGGTATCTAAACTTCACCCCGACTACTTTAAATAGCAACTCCCTAACCTCTTCTCCTGCCCTCTAGTCTCAATCGGGAACACCTCGTTCTTTCCCATATTCAACTTGCACCCAGAGAAACGGCCAAAGTTCTCCAAAATTTCCACAATGCCACCCAATGGGTCCGAAATACATAACAACAGATCATCCGTGTACAGAGAAACCATGTGCTCGACGCCTCTCCGTACGCTCTAAGTGCCATTGCCAATGGCTCTATAACAAAGGCAAAAAAGCAATGGGGAGAGCGGGCACCCCTGCCTCATCCCGCAATGTAGCCCCAAATATCCCAAACTCACCCAGTTCGGCCGCACACTTGCGAGCGTTGCCTTGAACAGCAACCGGAGCCAGTCCACAAACACTTGTCCGAATGCGAACCACCTCAGCACATCTCACGAATATTCACACTCCACCCTGTTGAAAGCCAACTCAGTTTCCATCGCCACTACCACCTCCACCTTCTTCCACTCTGGAGACATCATAATCACATTAAGCAGCCTCCTCATATTTGCCGACAACTGCCTCCCTTTCACAACCCAGTTTGCGCCTTGCCTATCAACACCGGGAAGCAGTCCTCAATTTGCGAAGCCAACAGGTTCTCCATCAACTTGGCGCCACATTCAATAGCGATATCGGATGTTACGATCCACACTGCTCCGGATCCTTGTCCCTTATCAATATCAGAGAGATGGATGCCTGCGATAGTGTAGGGGGGAGTTCTCCCCCTTCTCCCTCGCCTCATTGTATGCCCTCACCAGTAGTGGCCCCAGGTCTCCCCAAAACCTTTTTATAAAACTCCACCGGGAACCCATCTGGGCCAGGGGCCTTCTCTGCCTGCATCGCCCCCATGCTCTCCAGCCGATTGGGGACCCCAATCCCTGCACCAAATCCTCAGCCACCCTGGGAAACTCCAGCCCATCTAGGAACCGCCGCATTCCCTCCCGGGTCAGGGCTCCGACACAATGTAATCTCCTGTAAAAAGCCTCAAACACCCCAATCTCTTCCACCAGTCTTGCCATCTCTGCCCATTCTAACTTCTCTCTATGAGCAAGAATTGAAATAAACTCCCCGCTGACTACCGTCTTGAATCCGCCCACAGCATGGCAGCCGTGACCTCTCTCAAATCATTGAGCTCCACATACCCCGGATGGTGGCTCTCACCCGCTCACACACTCCTCATCCGCCAACAACCCCACAACCAAGCTCCATTGTGGGCGCTGACCCCCCCCCCCCCATTCCTCTTGCAAATCAACCCAGTGCAGTGCGTGACTACAATCGGCGAATACTCCAAGTCGACTGCCCCTGCCAATAACGCCTTGTCCATCAGAAAAACGTTAATCCGAGAGTGCACATGGGAAAAATATGAAATTCCTTCATATGAAAGGCCTCTCAAACCTCCACGGTTCCCCCACCCCCACATATGCTCTATAAACCCCTTCAGATCCTTCGCCACTGCCAACACCTTCCCCACCGGAGGGCTCAAATGGCCCAAGCTTAGCTGTATAACTGTGTTAAAATCCACCCCCATGATCAACCGGTGTGAGTCCAGGTCAGGAATTTTCCCCAGTACCACCTCATTGAATCTACATCATCCCAAGTTGGGACACAAGAGCTTACCATGAACAACGGCATCGCCTCCAGCTTCCCACTCACCAACATGGAACCCCCCCCCGGATCTGGCACAATGTTCTGCACCTTGAACTGACACCGCACCCGACCTGACCCCCCCCCCCCCCCTCCCCCCCCACTATCTTCATGTCCAGTCCTGAGTGGAACACCTGCCCCACGCATCCTTTCACCAACCTTGCCTGATCCCCTATCTTTAAGTGTGTCTCTTGTAAAAAGGCCACATCCGCCTTCAGCCTCCTTAAGTATGCAAACACACATGACCACTCGATCGGTCCATTCAACCCCGTCACGTTCCACTTGACCAATCTGGCTGGGGGTGCTCCCCGCCCCCTTCTCCAGCTGATCAACCATATCCCTTTTTGGGCCGACCCACAGCCCGTATCACGCGGCCCTCCCAGCCCAACCTCGGATGTTCACCGTCATCACTCACTTTCCAGCTGTGCGATAGCAACCACACCCTTGTCAGCAACCCCTCCCCGCTTTCCAAACAAAACAACAACCACCTCCCCTAAACCTATGTCCTGACAACCCCCCACTGCACTCCCGTGAACTAGCCGACCCAGCTAGCATGACAGCCCCCGCCTAAGGCCTCAAAACCCCTAATTCTTCCCCCCATTCCGTTCACTCACGCCCCCCAAAAAAAACCCAGAAACGGTGCTCTCACCCTTGATATTCCCCCCACGGAGGGACCTGCCCTCCAAACACCCCGCCATCAAAACCATCAGAATATTTCAAGGGGGAAAGTTTCCCGAGAACAAAGAAACGTCCTCACAAACTCCTCCAGAGTTCAATGTCCTTTCTCCTGCCAGTTCATTATCTCTCAGAAACCCCATTGCCTCCTCTGGCGTTTCAGAATATTTTTTTTTGAAAGACAATTTATTGAAGGCATATCCAAAGCATATACAGAATACAAAGACAGCAACAGCCCATAACATTAAACAATAACAAACACCGCATAACATATAAACAATATATATATATAACCCTAAAACAACACAATACAACAGGAGCCCCCAAATATACAAATATGATGCCAATGCCCTCAACAAAAAAGAGGAAACATTTTTTGTTCTTATTAAAACAAAATAATGTATCCCCACCCCTTAACAGTCAACAAAATTACTATCCCCCGCCACGGTCTAGTAGTTCTTGAAAGTCTATGAACAGCTTCCACCTCACAGAGAACCCTTCATCCGAACCTCTAATGGCGAACTTGATTCTCTCCAAATGAAGAAACTCAGGAAGGTCTCGTACCCATGACCCAGTGCTTGCCGTTTCTGCGGCCCGCCACTTGAGCAAAATTCTCCTTCGAGTTAGTAGGGAGGCGAAAGCCAAGACGTCTGCCCCCTTTCTCACAGAGCACCAGGATCCACAGACACCAAAGATAGCTACCCATGAAGAAGGTGTGACCTCTACCCCACCACCTGAGACAGTACATTCATAACAACCTTCCAAACCCCACTAATTTTTGGACAGGATCAGAACATGGTTTCGCACATCGTGCACATTGATCAGCCACTCCGGAAGAAACGGCTCAGCCCTAGCCGGTGTATATATGCTCTGTACACAACCTTAAACTGAATAAGACTGAGCCCAGCACTCTGGCAAGGTGGGATGGTCTCCCTCTGTCATTGGCGGATCGGGTACAGGCGGGTTAAAATGAATGTGCTGCCGCGATTCCTGTTTATGTTTCAATGCCTGCCGATTTTCCTGCCAAAGGCATTTTTTTAGAGAGATTGAAGGGATGATTACCTCGTTCATATGGGGAGGGAAGGTGGCCAGAATTAAAAGCTGCTACTACAGAGCGGAAGGCAGGACAGGGGGTTTGGGTCTTCTGAACCTGATCTATTATTACTGGGCGGAGAATGTGGAGAAGGTACGGAGCTGGGTCAGAGGGGTTAACTCCCAATGGGTCAGAATGGAGGAGAGTTTATGTTGGGGGTCGGGATTGAAGGCGCTAGCGACAGAGCCGCTCCCGACAGCCCCGTGAGATACTCAGGGAGTCCGGTAGTAATAGATTTGTTGAGAATTTGGAGGCAGTTTCACCAGCACTTCGGGTTGGAGGCAGGGTCAAGGGAAATGCCGATTCGGAGGAACAGTAGATTTGAGCCAGGTTAGTGGGATGGTAATTTTCGGAGATGGGAGAGGAAGAAGGAATTAGAACACAAAATTATTTATCTCTTGGGGGTGTTTTGTGGGATTGAAGGAGATGGGTGCAAAGTATGGGCTGGAGCAGGGGGAAATATTTTAGATACATGCAGGTTTGAGACTTTGCCAGAAAGGAGATACTGAACTTCCCAGTAGAGCGGCTTCCACACTGCTGGAGGAGGTGCTGACGACAAGGGGACTGGAGCAGGGGGTAGTGTCGGTGGTTTACGGGCTATTTTGGAGGAGGAGAAAGCGCCACTAGACGGGATCAAGGCCAAAGTGGGAGGAAGAGTTGGGAGAGGGTATGGAGGAGGGTTCCGGTGTGAGGTGCTCCGGAGGGTGAACGCCTCCACCTTCTGTGCGAGGTTGGGGCTGATAAAGCTGAAGGTGGTGTATCGAGCGCACCTTACAAAGGCAAGGATGAGCCGGCTCGTTGAGGGAGTAGAAGATGTGTGTGAACATTGCGAGTGGGGCCCCGCAAATCACGTTCATATGTTTTTGTCCTGTCCAAAGCTGGAGGATTACTGGAGGTGATTAGTGTAATCTCTAAAGTGGTACACGTGAAACTGGACCCGGGCGCTCGGGAGGCCATATTCGGGGTGTCGGACCAGCCGGGGTTGGAAACGGGCGTGGAGGCAGATGTTGTAGCCTTCGCCTCGTTGATCGACCGAAGGCGGATCCTGTTAGGGTGGAGATTAACCTCTCCACCCTGTGCCCTGGCGTGATGGGGGGGACTTGCTGGAATTCTTAACGCTAGAAAAGGTCAAATTTGAACTGAGGGGAAGGGTGGACGGGTTCTACAATTCATGGGCGTTATTCATCATGCACTTTCGAGAATTGGATCACTTCGAACATTAGGGGGGTTGGGAGCTGGGAGGGGGAGGAGAACTGTATGTGTTAATGGTGACTATGGATAATTTCTGAATCCTTTTTGTCATTTGTTTATGTTAACATGCGGGCCAATGTCTGAGGTTTGGTGAAGGATGGGATTGTTGTTATTGATATGGGGACTGACATTACATTCATTGCTGATTATTGTTTATTGTTGGGTGTAAATTTGGAAGAAAATGTGAAAAAGGAGAATTAAAAATATTTTAAAAAGCATTAACCCTACACAACGCTTCCTCCCAAATCAAGCCCTGCACTGCACCTCCCAACTCCTCCTATTTCTGCCGCATCAACACCATTGAGACTTCCTCCCTACTGGTCAACACAGCATACACATTGGAACTCTTACCCTCCCCAGTCTCATCCTCCGAGAGGAACCTATCCTGTAGCCCAAGGGCGGTAATATTGGGAATGCACTCAACTCTTTACTCAAAAAAGTCCTTATCTGGAGATACCTAAACTCATTATCGCTGGGCGTTTGATCGGCCTCTATCAGCTCAATTAGGTCCGCAAACATCCCACCCAAGAACAGGTGCTCAAAGCAGTGGATTCCCAAGTGGTTCCATTCCTTAAACCTGGCATCCAAGCTTGCTGCAATAAATCTGTGGTTACCACTAATCGGAGCCTTCCTGTACATGCCCTCCAAACCAAAATGTAATCGGCACTGGTTCCAAACCCTCAAAGTGGAAACCACCACTGGTTTTGATGAATACCTACCAGGCTAAAAAGGAAGGGGAGCCAAAACTAATGCCCTTAAGGAAATCCCCTTCCATGAGTCCTCCTCCACTCTACACCACACCGATCCTGGTCCAACAACCATCTTCGGACCATAACAATACTCGCAGTCCAGGAGTAACACTGAAGATTGGGAAGGGCCAGGCCACCCCATCGTCTACTCCTCTCCTGACAAACTCTTTTAATACGGGAATCCCTCCTCATCCACACAAAGCCCAAGACAAGTTTATTAATCTTTCTGAAAAAGGATTTGGGCAGAAAGATTGGGAGGGTTCTGAAATGGGAAAAGGAACCTCAGCAGTATCACCATCTTAATAGTCTGAACTCTTCCGGACAAAGACAGAGGTAGACTGTCTCACCCTTTTAAACTCCTCTTTCATCCCCTCTACTGAAACATGTGAGATTGAGTTTGTGAAGCTGGGCCCAATCCCTCGCCACCTGAATGCTCGAATAGCGAAAACTCTTTCAAGCCAGGTGAAATGGGAGCCACTCAAACACCCCTCCCGCCCTCCGGAGCCAATCAAGAACATCTCACTATTTGCCAACTCAAGTTTGTATCTGGAGAAGGAGCTGAATTCATTCAGAATTCTCAGGATCTTTAGACTCCAAGGTATTTAAACATACATATATCCGCAAACAAGAAAAGCCGACGTTCCCACTCCCCCCTCCCCCGGCTTAATACCGTCCACTCTCCAGACGTCCAAAGAGCCATTGCCAAAGTTTCGATCGCAAGGGCGAATAGCAAAAGAGAGAGTGGTACCCCTGCTTCGTCCCACGCTGCAGAGTAAAGTACTCAGAAGTAACCCTGGTAGTAGAGATGCTTGCATTTGGGGCTATATAGTTTAGCCCAGTCCACAAATCCCTGTCTGAACCCAAATCACTCCAATACGTCAAATAGGTACGTCCATTCCACTCAGTCGAATACCTTCTCAGCATCCATTGACAGCATAAACTCCGCATCATTTCCTCCAGCGGGCATCATGATTACGCCAAGTAGCCTTCAAATATTAGGTGCGAATGCGTGGACTTTTTTTCAGCACGCAGGTCTACCCAGTGAGGGGCATGGTCAGACACCACGATCGTCTAGTACTCTGCCCCGCAACTACAGAAATCAGCGACTTGTCCAAAACAAAAAAAACTATTTGGGAATAACATTTGTGAACATATTGATAAAATAAAAACTCCTTCGCCTTAGGCCTCCCAAAGCGGCACGGATCTACACCCACCTCCCCTCAAGGGCTGCATAAATGTACCAAAATAATATTCACGCTTATGCAAGTCACCCAGAGGTGAGCTGGCTACAGCATCCCTTCTTCAAGAGGGCAGCCTTGACTTGCTTAAACCCGGCCCTCCTCTTCGCCAGTTCTGCACCCAGGTTCTGGTACACCCGCAGTTCGTTCCCTTCCCAGGTGCGCTTTCCCACCAAAGTATCTTCACTTTATCCATAAAGCGCTGCGACCGCACCACCATCGCACTTGGCGGCTCGGCGACTTGCGGCCTCCGCACCAGAACCCTGCATACTCGGTCGACTTATGGGTCTGGTCAAAGGCCTCCTCCCCCATCACTGTTCCAACATCACATGTGCTGGCCTCCGTACCTTCGATGCCTTTTGGGCATCCCACGATCCTCAAATTTTGCCTTCTGGAGCGGTTCTCTAGATCTCTACCTTCTCCTTCAGACTTTTCTGGCTTTCCTGCATCACCCCCACCTTGGCCACCAATTAGGCCAGCTGCTCCTCATGCTCCCTTACTGCCTCCTCCACTTTTTGGAGGATCCATCCCTGGGACTCCAGCCTCTGCTCTTCTCTCTCAATACCTGCTTTGACTGGTGCCACCACATTGCCTCGTTCCTCTGCTGGCTGAACTTCGTATTCAGAAATTCCACTAACTTCTCCATTAACCACTGGGCAGCCGAACAGGCCCTTGGCCCTCTGCCATCTTAACCTGTGACACACCACAAAGACTTTCCTGCTCCATTGCATCCTTTCTTCTCAACCCACTCCTAGTTCATGGATCTACCCATCAGTCACACCAAGGGAGTTACACCTTCTCCAGGTACTTCTACACCTCTTTCCATCCAAACCTTCATCCCTCAGACGGGGAAAGGAATACAAAATACCACTTTGAGCGGGAGCTACCAAATATGTGACCGCTCACTCAATGGCTGCCACCTGAAGTCGCTCCCCACAATAACATCATCTCAAACCACAGTGCCGTTTATCACATTTAAACCGACAGCTCCCAGGTCTACCTCACTTCCACCTCTCTCGACTTCTCCACTGTTGTTATGCTCTCAGTTGGTTGTCTGATATCCAGTGAGAGATGAGCAGACATTTCCTCCAATTAAATATCGAGAAAACTGAAGCCATTGTTTTCATTCCCTTGCTACGAACTACATTCCTTGCCCTGATAATTGACGAAATCTGACCTTTTGCACACTTGATATCATGGTTGACCCGGGGATGAGATTCCGCATCAGCTGTGTGTAACTGGTGATTTACCACACACTGATTAAAATTTCTCCCCACAGACAAACATTTCATCTTCAATAATCAGAGGCTCATCATAAATTAATTAATTGGTTTTATAAGGTCTTGTTCAAAGTTTTGGTTTGAGTTTCCCATCTGTAAAGTCCATAAGACCATAAGACATAGGAGCGGAAGCAAGGCCATTCGGCCCATCGAGTCCACTCCACCATTCAATCATGGTTGATTTCAACTCCATTTACCCGCTCTCTCCCCATAGCCCTTAATTCCTCGAGAAATCAAGAATTTATCAATTTCTGTCTTAAAGACACTCAATGTCCCGGCCTCCACCGCCCTCTGTGGCAATGAATTCCACAGACCTACCACTCTCTGGCTGAAGAAATTTCTCCTCTTCTTGTTCTAAAGTGACTCCCTTTTATTCTAAGGCTGTGCCCCCGCGTCCTAGTCTCCCCTGCTAATGGAAACAACTTCCCTACGTCCATCCTATCCAAGCCATTCATTATCTTGTAAGTTTCTATTAGATCTCCCCTCAACTTCCTAAACTCCAATGAATATAATCCCACGATCCTCAGACGTTCATCGTATGTTAGGCCTACCATTCCTGGGATCATCCGTGTGAATCTCCGCTGGACCCGCTCCAGTGCCAGTATGTCCTTCCTGAGGTGTGGGGCCCAAAATTGCTCACAGTATTCTAAATGGGGCCTAACTAGTGCTTTATAAAGCCTCAGAAGTACATCCCTGCTTTTATATTCCAAGCCTCTTGAGATAAATGACAACATTACATTTGCTTTCTTAATTACGGACTCAACCTGCAAGTTTACCTTTAGAGAATCCTGGACTAGGACTCCCAAGTCCCTTTGCACTTTAGCATTATGAATTTTGTCACCGTTTAGAAAATAGTCCATGCCTCTATTCTTTTTTTCCAAAGTGCAAGACCTCGCACTTGCCCACGTTGAATTTCATCAGCCACTTCTTGGACCATTCTCCTAAACTGTCTAAATCTTTCTGCAGCCTCCCCACCTCCTCAATACTACCTGCCCCATCACCTATCTTTGTATCATCGGCAAACTTGGCCAGAATGCCCCCAGTCCCGTCATCTAGATCGTTAATATATAAAGAGAACAGCTGTGGCCCCAACACTGAACCCTGCGGGACACCACTTGTCACCGGTTGCCATTCCGAAAAAGAACCTTTTATCCCAACTCTCTGCCTTCTGTCTGACAGCCAATCGTCAATCCATGTTAGTACCTTGCCTCGAATACCATGGGCCCTTATTTTACTCAGCAGTCTCCCGTGAGGCACCTTGTCAAAGGCCTTTTGGAAGTCAAGATAGATAACATCCATTGGCTCTCCTTGGTCTAACCTATTTGTTATCTCTTCAAAGAACTCTAACAGGTTTGTCAGGCACGACCTCCCCTTACTAAATCCATGCTGACTTGTCCTAATCCGACCCTGCACTTCCAAGAATTTAGAAATCTCATCCTTAACGATGGATTCTAGAATTTTGCCAACAACCGAGGTTAGGCTAATTGGCCTATAATTTTCCATCTTTTTTCTTGTTCCCTTCTTGAACAGGGGGGTTACAACAGCGATTTTCCAATCCTCTGGGACTTTCCCTGATTCCAGTGACTTTTGAAAGATCATAACTAACACCTCCACTATTTCTTCAGCTATCTCCTTTAGAACTCTAGGATGTAGCCCATCTGGGCCCGGAGATTTATCAATTTTCAGACCTTTTAGTTTCTCTAGCACTTTCTCCTTTGTGATGGCAACCATATTCAACTCTGCCCCCTGACTTTCCTGAATTGTTGGGATATTACTCATGTCTTCTACTGTGAAGACTGACGCAAAGTACTTATTAAGTTCCTCAGCTATTTCCTTGTCTCCCATCACTAGATTACCAGCGTCATTTTGGAGCGGCCCAATGTCTACTTTTGCCTCCCGTTTGTTTTTAATGTATTTAAAGAAACTTTTACTATCATTCCTAATGTTACTGGCTAGCCTACCTTCATATTTGATCCTCTCCTTCCTTATTTCTCTCTTTGCTATCCTCTGTTTGTTTTTGTAGCCTTCCCAATCTTCTGACTTCCCACTACTCTTTGCCACATTATAGGCTCTCTCTTTTGCCTTGATGCATTCCCCGACTTCCTTTGTCAGCCATGGCTGCCTAATCCTCCCTCTGATAACCTTTCTTTTCTTTGGGATGAACCTCTGCACTGTGTCCTCAATTACTCCCAGAAACTGACCTCCTGCCAGCGGGCGACCCAGAAACTCCAGGGTGGAAGCGAGACTCCAGAGGTGGACTTCCTGGGGAAGACAAACAAATGATTGTGAGGGGTCTCGTTCGTGGCCGTACAGAGGAGCGACCTAATGGAGTGCAGGGCATCGGGTAGGACCTCCTGCCAGCGGGCGACCCAGAAACTCCCAGAAACTCCAGAAAGTCCTCTCCCTCTAATCCCCTTTAAACAGAGTTTACAAATCTATCACCGTCAGTACAGGATAGAAATTCAGAACAGACAATTCTGTTTTTTATGGAAAATAATTTCTCCTTTCATTCCCCCCGGAATCTATAAATTCTGTCCCACACACTTTCCCCCTTTGCTCATTGCTCCAGTTTGACTCAGTTTGTGGGTGAATCCCACTCCTTCACTTTAAATCTGCACAATAATTCATCTTACAACAACAAATCAATGACTTTATCAGTCATTATCAGTGATTGAAAGAATCATCTTTGTCCAAGTGTGGAAAACAGAAATCCAGCGGTTAGTTCAGAGCTTTCTTCTCCACAGGTCTGTTCCAACAAGCCTGAATCTTGTTGAATTTTCCAGACTCACTCACTCAGTAAGGGATCAGATCTCATGGAACTATGGCCAAGCTGTGTCTATCTGGGTAACATTAACAGTCACTCACTAAGTAATCAGATCTCTCTGAACTATGAAAAAAGCTGTGTTTGTCTGAGTTACATTCATGCAGACTTTCTCATTTAGTGAGGGATCAAATTTCACTGAATTCTGACACAAGCTATGTCTATCTGAGTTACCTTTTAAAAAAAATTAATAGAGTTCCCAATTCACCTTTACCAATTAAGGGGCAACTTTAGGGTGGCCAATCACCTAACCCGCACATCTTTGGGTTGCGGGTGGAAACCCACGCAGACACTGGGAGAAAGGGGGTGGTTTAGCACAGTGGGCTGAACAGCTGGCTTGTAATGCAGAACAAGGCCAGCAGCGCGGGTTTAATTCACGTACCGGCCTCCCCGAACAGGCGCCAAAATGTGGCGACTAGGGGCTTTTTACAGTAACTTCATTGAAGCCTATTTGTGACAATAAGTGATTATGATTATTAATGTGCAAACTCCACACGGACAGTAACCCAGGGCCGTGAGGCAACAGTGCTAACCACTGTGCCACAGCGCAGCGATCCGAGTTACATTATACAGATTCGCTCAATGGTCAGATCTCACTTAACTCAAACAACTGATATTGAAAGAACTTTAACTTGATAAAATGTCCCATGGATTTCACAGGAACATCAGGACATATTTGTTCAGATGACCAAAAAGAGGTCAGTTATGGAGTGTCTTAAAGGCAGAAAGTGAAGTAGAAAGCTGGAGACGTTTATGGAGGAAATTCCAGAGCTCAGGCTCCAGTCAGCTGAAGGCATGGTCACGGTCACCAATGATGGAGTGATTAAAATCCGGGATGAGGACATCAGGTGTGTGTGGGCCCCATCGCACAGGCTCAAAGCCAAAATCTGATCTTTGGAACAGAGTTTAACAATTCCTGGGATAGACATCTTGTAAAAATCTTTGTTTACTGATAACAGAAATAGTTAGGAACACTTGAGCCCTCCTGTGTGCTCGATGGGGATTGACTTTAACAGTATTCAAATCCTCCGGATTTCAGAATTAGAACAAGAATCTGTTTCTCCAGACATAAAACAATATATAAATACAGAAAAGCTGAATAGAACAAACACATTGAAATGCACAACAGGTCAATGATCATCAGAAAACAATTAATTAATAGTTGGGTTTGAGGGAGCTGTTTTGGTGTTTTGGTAAATGGTGCAGGACCTGATTTTCATCGGGGTCAATTTTCAACAGTAAATGAGCTGGAGTGGATACAGGCATCATTATAAAGATTGAAATATTTGGTATTAGTGAGGAGAAGCACACTGATGCAGTCATTAGCACTGATGCTTCACAGCGCCGCGGACCCGGGTTTGACCCAGCCACGGGTCACTGTCCATATGGAGTTTGCAGATTCTCCCCGTGTCTGCGTGGGTCTCAACCAAAAAGATGTGCAGGGTAGGTGAACTGGCAATGCTAAATTGCCCCAGATTGGAAAAAAAGAATTGGGTACTCTAAATGTTTTTTAAAAAGTAATACATCCTGGGGTTAAATATGACACAGAGATTGTGACGTGTTTGATTCAACCTCAGACAGGTGGCAGGGAGAGGGATGGACTCAGTAGTTAGGGAATGGAATTTGTCATGGTGACCGAAGACAAAATCTTCCCAATTTTTAATGGGAGGAAATTTCTGCTCATCCAGCAGTTTGATAATTTAGTAACAGTGGAGAGGGATGGTATTGAGGTAGGGCTGGATATTGTCAGCCTACCTGTGAACAATAACTTGCTTTCGGATGATCTCACCTAGTGGCAGAAAGATGGCCCAAGAGTAGAGAGGGAACCGTGACCAAACCATGGCTTGCAGGGGAAATTTCAAAAAGTATTAGATACAAAGAAGGGGCATACAAATTAGCTATAAAAAACAATAGACATGAGGATTGAGCACAGTTTAAAATACAGCAAAGGTGGACCAAAGGATTGATTAAGAAGGGGAAAATACAATATGAAAATAAGCTGCAGGGAACATAAAACTGACTGTAAACGTTTCATTAGGTATGTAAAGAAAAAAAAAAGATAAAAACGAACCCCTTAGTCATAAATGGGAGAATTCATAACGGGGAACAAAGAAATGGCTGAGGTACAAAATATGTACCTTGCTTCCGTTTTCACAAAGGAAGAAAGGATAATGTACCAGAAGTTCTGTAATTACAATCCTGAAGAATCTGTTTCTAACTTTTAGACTACATCATCTATTCGTAGACTACCTGACAATGGAAATAATCTCTATTTACCCCCTGCTCCTCTTAATATGCTTGATTTTGTTGTTACCGTCACTGCTAATTACACCCAGAACAGAACCATGTTCAGTTCGAAAGCTGAGATTTTTTTCTACTGATGTTAATATTCTGCACGTTCTCCTCGTGTCTGCGTGGGTTTTGTCTGGGTGCTCTGGTTTCCTCCCACAAGTCCCGAAAGACGGATTGTTATCACTAAGGAGGTAGTGATGGGCAACCTAATGGGGCTAAAGGTAGGCAAGTCAAAGGGGGGTTGTTGGGTTACGGGTATAGGGTGGATACGTGGGTTTGAGTAGGGTGATCATTGTTCGGCACAACATCGAGGGCCGAAGGGCCTGTTCTGTGCTGTACTGTTCTATGTTTTCCTGGCCCTGATGGAATGCATCCCAGAGTGCTAAAAGAGATGGCTAGGGAAATTGCAGGTGCACTAGTGATAATTTACCGAAATTCACTAGACTCTGGGGTGCTCCCGGTAGATTGGAAATTAGCAAACGTGACACCACTGTTTAAAAAAGGAGGTAGGCAGAAAGCAGGAAATTATAGGCCAGTGAGATTAACTTCGGTAGTAGGAAAGATGCTGGAATCTATCATCAAGGAAGAAATAGCGAGGCATCTGGATAGAAATTGTCCCATTGGGCAGACGCAGCATGGGTTCATAAAGGGTAGGTCGTGCCTAACTAATTTAGTGGAATTTATTGAGGACATTACCAGTGCAATAGATAATGGGGAGCCAATGGATGTGGTATATCTGGATTTCCAGAAAGCCTTTGACAAGGTGCCACACAAAAGGTTGCTGCATAAGATAAAGATGCATGGCATTAAGGGTAAAGTAGTAACATGGATAGAGGATTGGTTAATTAATAGAAAGCAAAGAGTGGGGATTAATGGGTGTTTCTCTGGTTGGCAATCAGTAGCTAGTGGTGTCCCTCAGGGATCTGTGTTGGGCCCACAATTGTTCACAATTTACATAGATGATTTGGAGTTGGGGACCAAGGGCAATGTGTCCAAGTTTGCAGATGACACTAAGATGAGTGGTAAAGCGAAAAGTGCAGAGGATAATGGAAGTCTGCAGAGGGATTTGGATAGGTTAAGTGAATGGGCTAGGGTCTAGCAGGTGGAATACAATGTTGACAAATGTGAGGTTATCCATTTTGGTAGGAATAACAGCAAACGGGATTATTATTTAAACGGTAAAATATTAAAGCATGCCGCTGTGCATAGAGACTTGGGTGTGCTAGTGCATGAGTCACAGAAGGTTGGTTTACAGGTGCAACAGGTGATTAATTTTGTCCTTCATTGCTAGAGGGGTTGAGTTTAAGACTAGGGAGGTTATGTTGCAATTGTATAAGGTGTTAGTGAGGCCACACCTGGAGTATTGTGTTCAGTTTTGGTCTCCTTACTTGAGAAAGGACGTACTGGTACTGGAGGGTGTGCAGAGGAGATTCACTAGGTTAATCCCAGAGCTGAAGGGGTTGGATTATGAGGAGAGGTTGAGTAGACTGGGACTGTACTCGTTGGAATTTAGAAGGATGAGGGGGGATCTTATAGAAACATTTAAAATTATGAAGGGAATAGATAGGATAGATGCGGGCAGGTTGTTTCCACTGGCGGGTGAAAGCAGAACTAGGGGACATAGCCTCAAAATAAGGGGAAGTAGATTTAGGACTGAGTTTAGGAGGAACTTCTTCACCCAAAGAGTTGTGAATCTATGGAATTCCTTGCCCAGTGAAGCAGTTGAGGCTCCTTCATTACATGTTTTTAAGGTAAAGATAGATAGTTTTTTGAAGAATAAAGGGATTAAGGGTTATGGTGTTCGGGCCAGAAAGTGGAGCTGAGTCCACAAAAGATCAGCCATGATCTAATTGAATGGCGGAGCAGGCTCGAGGGGCCAGATGGCCTACTCCTGCTCCTAGTTCTTATGTTCTTATATTTGGACATTCTGAATTCTCCCTCTGTGTACCCGAACAGACGCCAGATTGTGGTGACTAGGGGCTTTTCACAGTAACTTCATTGCAGTGTTAATGTAAGCCTACTTATCACAATAAAGATTATTATTATATGAGGAGGAATTTCTTCTCTCAGAGTAATGAACCCATGGAATTCTTTATCGCAGAGGGTTATAGAGGCTGGATTATCAAGTATGCTCAAGGGTGAGATTGGAAGTTTTTTAATCAGTTGAGGAATCAAGGGTTGGAGGCACGGAGGCACTGCTGTCTCATGGCATTTTGGATCCAGGTTCGATACTGGCCCCAGGTCACTCTCAGTGTGGTGTTTGCATATTCCTCCCATGTCTGCATGGGCCTCACCTCCACAACCCAAAAAGATGTGCGGGGTAGGTGGATTGGCCACGCTAAAATTGCCCCATAATTGAAAAAAAGAATTGGTTACTCTAAATTTATTTTCAAAAAGAAATCAAGGGTTATGGGAATTAGACGGAAAGTGGAGTTCAGGATTATCGCATCAACCAGTCATGATCTCTCTAAATCTGAATGGTACAGCAAACCTGATGAGCCGAATGACCTACTTCTGTTCCTAACCCTTATAAGAACATAAGAACTAGGAGCAGGAGGTGGCCATCTGGCCCCTCGCGCCTGCTCCGCCATTCAATTAGATCATGGCTGATCTTTTGTGGACTCAGCTCCACTTTCCGGCCCGAACACCATAACCCTTAATCCCTTTATTCTTCAAAAAACTATCTATCTTTACCTTAAAAACATGTAATGAAGGAGCCTCAACTGCTTCACTGGGCAAGGAATTCCATAGATTCACAACCCTTTGGGTGAAGAAGTTTCTCCTAAACTCAGTCCTAAATCTACTTCCCCTTATTTTGAGGCTATGGAATAACAATGCACATGGAATTCCTGCTCCATTTTCCAACAACCTGACCCCATCACCCGACTCAATGCCCCTATCACCCGACACTCTGGCTCCATACCCCGACACTCTGGCTCCACCTCCCGACACTCTGGCTCCATCTCCCGACACTCTGGCTCCATCCCCCGACACTCTGGCTCCATCCCCCGACACTCTGGCTCCATCCCCCGACACTCTGGCTCCATCCCCCGACACTCTGGCTCCACCTCCGAACACTCTGGCTCCACCTCTCGACACTCTGGCTCCACCTCCCTACACTCTGGCTCCATCTCCCGACACTCTGGCTCCACCTCCCGACACTCTGGCTCCACCTCCCGACACTCTGGCTCCATCTCCCGACACTCTGGCTCCATCTCCCGACACTCTGGCTCCACCTCCCGACACTCTGGCTCCATCTCCCGACACTCTGGCTCCATCCCCCGACACTCTGGCTCCATCTCCCGACACTCTGGCTCCATACCCCGACACTCTCGCTCCACCTCCCGACACTCTGGCTCCATCTCCCGACACTCTGGCTCCACCTCCCGACACTCTGGCTCCACCTCTCGACACTCTGGCTCCACCTCCCTACACTCTGGCTCCATCTCCCGACACTCTGGCTCCACCTCCCGACACTCTGGCTCCATCCCCCGACACTCTGGCTCCATCTCTCGACACTCTGGCTCCACCTCCCGACACTCTGGCTCCATCCCCCGACACTCCGGCTCCATCACCCGACACTCTGGCTCCATACCCCGACACTCTGGCTCCATCCCCCGACACTCTGGCTCCATCCCCCGACACTCTGGCTCCATCCCCCGACACTCTGGCTCCACCTCTCGACACTCTGGCTCCACCTCCCGACACTCTGGCTCCATCTCCCGACACTCTGGCTCCATACTCCGACACTCTCGCTCCACCTCCCGACACTCTGGCTCCACCTCCCAACACTCTGGCTCCATCCCCCGACACTCTGGCTCCATCCCCCGACACTGGCTCCATCCCCCGACACTCTGGCTCCATACCCCGACACTCTGGCTCCATACCCCGACACTCTGGCTCCATACCCCGACACTCTGGCTCCATACCCCGACACTCTGGCTCCATCTCCTGACACAACACTCCCATCTCCCGACACAACACATACATTTCCTGACACACCTTCCCCATCTCCAGGCACACTGCACCTATCTCCCAACACTCTGCTGCCCCCGCATCTCTTGACCACTGCCGCCATCTCCTGATAGACCAACCCCATCTCGTGACATACAGCCTGAGCAGCCTATCTCTACCACTGCTGCAGCCACACAAGAGTATTGTGTCGAGCCACAGGAAAGGACTGGGATGAAATTGAAATGCAACTAGTATCTGAACAAGGAGCTTTGACAAATAGAAAGGTTCCTTTTTTAACAAAAACAGCCAAACTGTATCAATCAGAATTGCTTGCAACTATTGACCATCCCTGCATCCCTTGGGCCAGCTGACCCTTTCACTGGCTTCATTTTGAATGTCAGTCCAGGCTGGGAGCCATTGGGTAAATGAGTGGTTCGGAGGACTGTTCAGCTCACAGGTTGGGGCTCGAGGGGCCAGATGGCCTACTCCTGCTCCTAGTTCTTATGTTAGAACATAGAACAGTACAGCACAGAACAGGCCCTTCGGCCCTCGATGTTGTGCCGAGCCATGATCACCCTACTCAAACCCACGAATCCACCTTATATCCGTAACCCAACAACCCCCCCTTATCCTTACTTTTATTAGGACACTACGGGCAATTTAGCATGGCCAATCCACCTAACCCGCACATCTTTGGACTGTGGGAGGAAACCGGAGCACCCGGAGGAAACCCACGCACACAGGGGGAGGACGTGCAGACTCCACACAGACAGTGACCCAGCCGGGAATCGAACCTGGGACCCTGGAGCTGTGAAGCATTTATGCTAACCACCATGCTACCCTGCTGCCCCTGTTCTTATATTTGGACATTAAAAACACACAACACACTGGACGTCAAACAAAACTGATTTATTTTACATCCATCCAGCACATTATCCACTAAATGTGGGCGAGAGTTTACCAACATCAGCAAAAACAGATCGCAATAAACATTCCCGTACCAGCCTCCCCGGACAGGCGCCGGAATGTGGCGACTAGGGGCTTTTCACAGTAACTTCATTGAAGCCTACTCGTGACAATAAGCGATTTTCATTTCATTTTCATTTCACATGGTTCAGACCTGGACCTGATTAACAGCAAATTCCTATCACAGTAGTGATATGTGAACTCGCTGGTGTCTCAGCAAGTTGGAGGACTGAGTGAATCCCTTCCCACACTTGGAGCAGGTGTACGGTCTCTCCCCAGTGTGAACTCGCTGATGTACTGTGAGTTCAGATGATCTCCTGAACCCAGACCTACAGTGAGAGCACATGAATGGCCTCTCGTCAGTGTGAACACGTTGATGCGTAGCCAGTTTCGCAGAACTTTTGTAACATTTCCCACAATCTGGGCATTTAAAAGGTCTCTCTCCGTTGTGAACTCGCTGATGTGTTAGTAGGCTGGACGACTGGGTAAATTCCTTCCCACACTGGGAGCAGGTGAAAGGTCTCTCTCCAGTGTGACTGCGCTGATGTTTGGTGAGGTCAGATGTTCGTCTGAAGCCAGTCCCGCAGTGAGAGCACCTGAATGGTCTCTCCTCAGTGTGAACACGTTGATGGGATATGAGTTCCCCGGAACTTTTATAGCACTTCCCACAGCTTGGACATTTAAAAGGTCTCTCATTTGTGTGACTTAGTTGGTGTTTCAGCAGGTGGGATGACTGAGCGAATCCCTTCCCACATTCAGAGCAGGTGAACGGTCTCTCCCCAGTATGACTACGCCAATGAATTTCCAGCTCAGACGGACATGTGAATCCCTTCCCACAGTCCCCACATTTCCACGGTTTCTCCCCAGTATGACTGCGCTTGTGTTTTGACAAGCCAAATGATCGGCTGAAGCTTCTTCCACATACAGAACATGTGTACATTTTTTCCCCACTGCAAACGGTACTTTTTCCTTCCATGTTCAAAATTCAAATAACTTCAGGTTATGATCAATTGGGTGACTCGTTTGTTTCCCAACTGCAAATTCTCCCCTTCTCCCCTGTGAAATTCATTTAAAACAGAAATAAGTGAGCGAGGGAGAACCGACAAAAAACCGACAAAAGCAGGATATGAAATTTAGCTGAATTAGTCTGGAAATCTGTGGGGCCAGTAATAGGAAAAGGGATCATGAAAAGTGTTGGATTGTTGTAAAAACATAACTGGTTCACTGAAGACTCTGCCCGGAGGTGCTGAGAGTTCGGAGGCTGAACGTGAAGGAGAAAGATTTTGTATGAAATACAAATTTTTGTTACTGATTTGAACAAACGTCGTCGTTCTGTCTCAGCAATAAGATATTGTAACTCTAAAAGTGTGAGGAAGTTTGATGGACAAGTTGTTCCCATTCCTCCATTGAAAACGTGAACTTTGCCCCAAACAACCATGACGGTCGCGCATGCGCTTTGTCGCACTTTGCCCGCTGACGACAAGGCGTCACTTTTCATGAGGGGAAAAAACTGCGCTCCGCTCCCTGTAAACGGAGCAAACGGAATCCGTTATGGATTTTTACAGATTACACAACATGTTTACGAAATTTCTCCGTCCACCCAGTGGATTCATCTCACCTTTTCTCTCGTCTTTTTTACACTCACCTATTTCGATTCGGAGAACGAAGTGCCCATTCATGGCCAATATTTCCATTACGCATGCTCCACCTTCACTCCGGCTCCGCCCCTCATTCACTCTGATTGGTTGGAGGACCATCTTCTCCTGTCGGTCCTCCAGTCCTGACCCTTCTTCCTATTGGTCCAGAGTTGCCGTCAATCAGCTGGCGTTGTGACGGTTGAAAATTGACAGCATTTTCTGTTTGGGAATTAGAGCTGAAGATGGATGGTCAGTTGCACTCTGTCTGGGGAGGGGGATTCACACTAATTTCTCTTGCACACTGATTATGACCTTTACTTTACATGAGGAAGTCCCCGCTTCAATCCACCTGCAAACTTTGTGTTTCAAATTGTTACTGAGGAGGAATTAACAGGGAGTTTAGTTTCATGTTGAACAGGGGGACAGTTATTGTCTCATTCTTTCAAAGCTCCTTCTACACCTTTAAATAGGGATCGATAAGTTGGGGAAAGCTGATCTGCTGTGATCTTAAAACATGCTGCAGATGCTGCAAATTCCACCTGAAAAATGACCTGGAGGAGGGCATAGAAGGATGGGTGAGTAAATTTGCAGATGACACTCAAGTCGGTGGAGTTGTGGACAGTGCTGAAGGATGTTACAAGTTACAGAGGGACATAGATAAGCTGCAAAGCTGGGCTGACAGGTGGCAAATGGAGTTTAATGCAGAAAAGTGTGAGGTGATTCATTTTGGAAGGAATAACAGGAATACAGAGTACTGGGCTAATGGTAAGATTCTTGGTAGTGTGGATGAGCAGAGAGATCTCGGTGTCCATGTTCATAGATCCCTGAAAGTTGCCACCCAGGTTGAGAGGGTGTTAAGAAGGCGTACGGTGTGTTAGCTTTTATTGGTAGAGGAATTGAGTTTCGGAGTCATGAGGTCATGTTGTAGTTGTACAAAACTCTGGTGTGGCCGCATTTGGAGTATTGCGTGCAGTTCGCGTCGCCACATTATAGGAAGGATGTGGAAGCATTGGAAAGGGTACAGAGGAGATTTACAAGGATGTTGCCTGGTATGGAGGGAAGATCTTATGAGGAAAGGCTGAAAGACTTGAGGCTGTTTTCGTTAGAGAGAAGAAGGTGACTTAATTGAGGCATGCAAGATGATCAGAGGATTAGATAGGGTGGACATTGAGAGCCTTTTTCCTCGGATGGTGATGTCTAGCATAAGGGGACATAGCTTTAAATTGAGGGGAGATAGATATAGGACAGATGTTAGAGGTGCATTCTTTACTCAGGGAGTAGTAAGGGCGTGGAATGCCCTGCCTGCAACAGTAGTGGACTCGCCAACACTAAACGCATTCAGATGGTCATTGGATAGGCATATGGACGATAAGGGAATAGTGTAGAGGGACTTTAGAGTGGTTTCACAGGACGGCGCAGCATCGAGGGCCGAAGGGCCTGTACTGCGCTGTAATGTTCTATGTTCTACGTTCTAACAGAAAATGTAGGAACAGCTTCGTTGAGAGGGAAACGGAGTGAATGCTTCACGTTGCTGACATTTTATCCAAACTGGAAGGATTGAAAAATAAATGAAAATCGCTTATTGTCACAAATAGGCTTCAATGAAGTTACTGTGAAAAGCCCCTAGTCGCCACATTCCGGCGCCTGTTCGGGGAGGCTGGTACTCGAATTAGAGATTTAGTCGTTTAAAAAACAAGTACAGAGTCGGGGACGAAAGAACAAAATGTCTTGTGTTAGATGGAAGGCTGGAGTGATTAAGTGACAGAGGGCCTGATGGTGCAAGGGAACAGTGAGTGATAAGAACATAAGAACTAGGAGCAGGAGTAGGCCATCTGGCCCCTCGAGCCTGCTCCGCCATTCAATGGCTGATCTTTTTTGGACTCAGCTCCACTTTCCCGGCCCGAACACAATAACCCTTAATCCCTTTATTCTTCAAAAAACTATCTATCTTTATCTTAAAAACATTTAATGAAGGAGCCTCAACTGCTTCACTGGGCAAGGAATTCTATAGATTCACATCCCTTTGGGTGAAGAAGTTCCTCCTAAGCTCAGCCCTAAATTTACTTCCCCTTATTTTGAGGCTATGCCCCCTAGTTCGGCTTTCACCCGCCAGTGGAAACAACCTGCCCGCATCTGTCCTATCTATTCCCTGCATAATTTTATACGTTTCAATAAGATCACCCCCCCGCCCCCAGGAGACAGGAGCCAGGAGACTGAACCATGTGTGGGACCTTTCTTTTATAGGTCCCAGGGGGTCCGCACCCCTTTGGGCGGACTCCCTTACCTGCTTGGAATCGATTGGGTCTCTTCCCAATCGATATGTTTGAACCCCCCAATCATAGGGCAGTTCCTCGGTCACTGGGGCGGTTCTTGGGACCTATTGTTTTGGGCTTCTCTGGCGCCACAGGGTCTGGCCTTCCATAGAATGTATCGATTTGTGCTTAACTTGTGTCCATTGTATCTGGGACTCGCCCGGTATTGCCTCATTAGTATGTTAACTGGTTTCCTTTCACAGTGCTGTCTGGTCTCTGCAACAGTCAAAACCGGTTTCTGCAGTCGTCCCAATACACAATTGCCTTGCAAGCTGCTTGCTTTCCAACATGTCCATTTTCCCTGCATTCCTTGCAATCTTCCATTTTGTGTTGGGCAGTGGCCACCCCAGGTGGCTACACCCTTCAGCTCTGGAATTAACCCAGTGAATCTCTGCAGACCCTCCAGTGCCAGTATGTCCTTTCTCAGGTAAGGAGACCAAAACTGAACACATTACTCCAGGTGTGGCCTCACTAACACCTTATAAATTGCAACATAACCTCCCTAGTCTTAGAACATAGAACAGTACAGCACAGAACAGGCCCTTCGGCCCTCGATGTTGTGCCGAGCAATGATCACCCTACTTAACCCCACGTAACCCGTATACCCGTAACCCAACAATCCCCCCATTAACCTTACACTACGGGCAATTTAGCATGGCCAATCCACCTAACCCGCACATCTTTGGACTGTGGGAGGAAACCGGAGCACCCGGAGGAAACCCACGCACACACGGGGAGGACGTGCAGACTCCACACAGACAGTGACCCAGCCGGGAATCGAACCTGGGACCCTGGAGCTGTGAAGCATTGATGCTAACCACCATGCTACCGTGAGGCCATCCCTCGTGGCCCGTTAAACCATCCCTCGAGCAATGAAGGACAAAATTCCAGTTGCATTCTTCTGATGAGAAGTAAATCAAATAATTGGAAGAAACAAGAGACGTGCAGAGGAGAGATAAGTGCTCACAGCAGGACCTAATGACTTAAAAATAGGTGATTCTGATCTGAAATTGGTGAAATTAATGTTGAATCTGGAACGTGTAAAGTGTCCCATCAATGCTTAGCTGCTGTTTCTCGAGTTTCCATTGAGCTTCATTGGGACAGTCACATTTGCGGGGTGAACGGTGATGTTCCACAAAACAGTCACCCAATTGCGATTTAGTATCCTCAGTGTAGAGCGACCACATTGTGAACATTGAATACACAATACAGAATTTGAAGAAGTAAATCTCTGTCACTTGAAAAGATTGTGGCCCTTCAATGTTGGAAAGAAGTAAGTGACAGTGAACATTTTCAATAACTCCGTATCAGGAGCTCATGTTTTATCACAGTGATCTTGGCTGGTAGGGCACGGTGCCACAGTGGTTAGCATTGTTGCTTCACAGCGCTAGGCTCCCGGGTTCGATTCCCGCTTGGGTCTGTGCGGAGTCTGCACGTTCTCCTTATGCCTGCGTGGGTTTCCTCTGGGTGTTCCTGTTTCCTCCCACAACCCAAAAGACATGCATATTAGGTGAATTGGACATTCTGAATTCTCCCTCTGTGCACCCGAACATATGCCGGAATGTGGCGACTCGAGACTTTTCACAATATATTCATTGGTTAATTAATAGAAAGCAAAGAGTTGGGATAAATGGGTGTTTCTCTGGTTGGCAATCAGTAGCTAGTGGTGTCCCTCAGGGATCCGTGTTGGGCCCACAATTGTTCACAATTTACATAGATGATTTGGAGTTGGGGACCAAGGGCAATGTGTCCAAGTTTGCGGATGACACTAAGATGAGTGGTAAAGCGAAAAGTGCAGAGGATACTGGAAGTCTGCAGAGGGATTTGGATAGGTTAGGTGAATGGGCTAGGGTCTGGCAGATGGAATACAATGTTGACAAATGTGAGGTTATCCATTTTGGTAGGAATAACAGCAAACGGGATTATTATTTAAACGATAAAATATTAAAGCATGCCGCTGTGCATAGAGACTTGGGTGTGCTAGTGCATGAGTCACAGAAGGTTGGTTTACAAGTGCAACAGGTGATTAAGAAGGCAAATGGAATTTTGTCCTTCATTGCTAGAGGGATGGAGTTTAAGACTAGGGAGGTTATGTTGCAATTGTATAAGGTGTTAGTGCGGCCACACCTGGAGTATTGTGTTCAGTTTTGGTCTCCTTACTTGAGAAAGGATGTACTGGCGCTGGAGGGTGTGCAGAGGAGATTCACTAGGTTAATCCCAGAGCTGAAGGGGTTGGATTATGAGGAGAGGTTGAGTAGACTGGGACTGTACTCGTTGGAATTTAGAAGGATGAGGGGGGATCTTATAGAAACATTTAAAATTATGAAGGGAATAGATAGGATAGATGCGGGCAGGTTGTTTCCACTGGCGGGTGACAGCAGAACTAGGGGACATAGCCTCAAAATAAGGGGAAGTAGATTTAGGACTGAGTTTAGGAGGAACTTCTTCACCCGAAGGGTTGTGAATCTATGGAATTCCTTGCCCAGTGAAGCAGTTGAGGCTCCTTCATTACATGTTTTAAGGTAAAGATAGATAGTTTTTTGAAGAATAAAGGGATTAAGGGTTATGGTGTTCGGGCCAGAAAGTGGAGCTGAGTCCACAAAAGATCAGCCATGATCTAATTGAATGGCGGAGCAGGCTCGAGGGGCCAGATGGCCTACTCCTGCTCCTAGTTCTTATGTTCTTATGTTCTTATTGCGGTGTTAATGTAAGCCTACTTGTGACAATGACAAAGATTATTATTATGATTGTGGGTGCTGTAGTTTTTTCACCTATCTCTGATCTTATCAAGAAGCTTTTTTAAAATTAATTTACAGAATGTGGGCGTCACTGGTTCGGCCAGCATTTATTGTCCATCCCTAGTTGCCCTTCAGCTGGTGTGGGAAGAAGTACTTGGTTAGTAAAATGCAGTCACTGAGAGAGTGATAATGATACTTTGTAAATCAAGGGTCAGTGACATTTGATCCCTTACCGGGTGAGTCAGACAATGAAAATGTAACTCGTGTAATCACAGCTACTGCAAATGATGACAATGGTGACAATGAGATAGACATCAGGGGCGCGATTCTCCGATGTCACCCTGGTTGGGAGAATAGCGGGCAGCACCAGTTTTTCACGCGACGCCGGTCCGACACGTTCCCGCGATTCTCCCAAACGGCCAAATCGCTTCCGTCGTGTTCCGCGCGGCAAAACCCGAATAATCGCCCGAGGCACCCAAAATGGCGATTCTCCAGAATTCTCCGCTATTCTCCGGCACGGATGGGCCGAAGTCCCGACGGTGTGAACTGGGGACACGCCGTCGCCGTCCACACCTGCTTTTAATAGTCGCCAGCCAGTCGTGCTGGCTGACGAGCAGTGAGGAGGTGAGCGGACCGTCCCGGAGTCTCCGCAGACTGGGGGGGGGGGGGGGGGGGGGGAGGGGGGGGGGAGTAGGGGGGGGAAGAGGATGTAGTGGGAGGGGGGGGAAGAGGGACTATTAGGGGGGGGAGAGGGAGCGAGTAGTGGGAGGGGGGAGAGGCAGTAGTGGGGGAGGAGAGGGAGTGAGTAGTGGGGGGAGAGGGAGTAGCGGGGGGGAGAGGGAGTAGTGGGTGGGGGGGAGAGGGAAGTAGTGTGGGGGGGAGAGAGGGGATGTGAGGGGGGGAGAGGGCGTAGTGGGGGGGAGTGGGAGTGAGTAGTGGGGGGGAGTGGGAGTGAGTAGTGGGGGGGAGTGGGATGAGTAGTGTGGGAGGGTGGGAGAGGGAGTAGAGGGAGGGAGTAGTGGGAGGGGGGAGAGGGAGTAGTGGGGGGGAGAGGGAGTAGTGAGGGGAGAGGGAGTGAGTAGCGGGAGGGGGGAGAGGGAGTAGAGGGAGGGAGTAGTGGGAGGGGGAGAGGGAGTGAGTAGTGGGAGGGGGGAGAGGGAGTAGTGGGGGGAGAGGGAGTGAGTAGCGGAGGGGAGGGGGAGAGGGAGTAGTGGGGGGGGTGAGGGAGTGGAGTAGTGGGAGGGGGGGGAGTGGGAGTGAGTAGTGGGGGGGCGAAAGAGGGAGCGAGTAGTGGGGAGGGGGAGAGGGAGTGAGTAGTGGGAAGGGGGAGTGGGAGTGAGTAGTGGGAGGGGGAAGAGGGAGTAAGTAGTGGGAGGGGGATGAGGGAGTTAGTAGTGGGAGGGGGAAGAGGGAGTGAGTAGTGGGAGGGGGAAGAGGGAGTTAGTAGTGGGAGGGGGAAGAGGGAGGGAGTAGTGGGAGGGGGAAGAGGGAGTGAGTAGTGGGGGGGGTAGAGGGAGTGAGTAGTGGAGGGGGGAGTGGGAGTGAGTAGTGGGGGGGGCGAAGAGGGAGCGAGTAGTGGGAGGGGGAGAGGGAGTGAGTAGTGGGAAGGGGGAGAGGGAGTGAGTAGTGGGAGGGGTAGAGGAAGTGAGTAGTGGGAGGGGGGAGAGGGATTTAATAGTGGAGGGGGGAGAGGGAGTGAGTAGTGGGAGGGGGAAAGAGGGAGTTAGTAGTGGGAGGGGGAAGAGGGAGTGAGTAGTGGGAGGGGGAAGAGGGAGTGAGTAGTGGGAGGGAGTAGAGGGAGTGAGTAGTGGAGGGGGGAGGGAGGGAGTGAGTAGTGGGAGGGGGGAGAGGGAGTAGTGGGGGGGATAAGGAGTGAGTAGTGTGGGGAGAGGGAGTAGTGGGGGGGAGAGGGAGTAGTGGGGGGATGAGGGAGTAGTGGGGGGGAGAGGGAGTAGTGGGGGGGAGGGAGTAGTGGGGGGGAGGGGAGTAGTGGGAGGGGGGAGAGGCAGTGAGTAGTGGGAGGGGGAAGAGGGAGTGAGTAGTGGGAGGGGGAAGAGGGAGGGAGTAGTGGGAGGGGGAGAGGGAGTAGTGGGGGGGAGAGGGAGTAGTGGGGGGGAGAGGGAGTAGTGGGGGGGAGAGGGAGTAGCGGGGGGGAGGGGAGTAGTGGGAGGGGGGAGGGAGTAGTGGGAGGGGGGAGAGGCAGTGAGTAGTGGGAGGGGGAGAGGGAGTAGTAGTGGGGGGGAGAGGGAGTAGTGGGGGGGGAGAGGGAGTATTGGGGGGAGGGAGTAGTGGGAGGAGAGGGAGTGAGTAGAGTGGGTTGTCTACCCCCGGATGCAACATCTCAGCCGCCCTGCCGTGGTAGGATGGTGACGAAGACACGGCCGCTGTTTGCCATGTGGCTGATGGGCACAGCCCACTGACGCACCGGTGAGGAGGACGTTGTTAACTGACCGTTGGACGCAGGAAGTGACCAGGGGTTAGGCTGGCCACGTGTCAGCGGTGCGACCAGGCCACCGGACACACTGGTATCCCGTGGCAGGCGGCTGCCGAGGTGTCGAATAACCTCCGTCTAACATGATGTTTCTCTGCCCCCCCCCCCCCACCAACCTGCTGTAGGTGACCATAATGTATTCGAACCGAACGGCGATGTTCACCTCAGTGGTTGGGGCAGCTGCACTGCAGTTAGATATCCAGCAGCGTCCACAGTGACATTCCACAGTGGATGCAGGGGCAGCTGCAGCAGCAGAGGGAATGGCCGCGGAGTGGCCCGTCGTCGCTGTACAGGCCGCAGGCAGTCATGGCCCGTATGTTCAGGTGGATGCCGAGGGGAACATTGACCCCCAAACGCTGAGGACGGCACAGGATGCGGGCACTGATGTCGAGCAGCATGGGGAGGAGGAGGAGGAGGAGACATTGATGGTGGAGCCAGGATGCCAGAGGCGACAATCGAGGCCTAGGGTGTTCCGTGACCGGATCTCTTTCGAGGCACTGCCGGACATCACCTGCAGGAGGAGCAGGGAGACGGTCGCACATAGGAGGACACGCAATACCGGTTGCTATCAAGGTGACGGTGGCACTTAACTTCTATGCTACCGGTTCCTTCCAGTCTCCGAGCGGGGACCTATCCGGGATATCGCAGGCATCGGTCCACAGGTGCATCCGGGACGTGACCGACGCGCTGTTCGCCATCGCGGACCGATACATAACCTTTCCCGAGGACCGAGCAAATCAAGAAGCACGAGCCCGTGAATTTGCCAACGTGGCCAGGATACCGATGGTCCAGGGAGTGATTGATGGTGTTCACGTCCCCATGCGCCCGCCTGCAGGCCACAGGGAAGTGTTCACTAACAGGAAGGGGACATGCTCCATGAACATCCAGGTGGTATGCGACCCCCAACATGAGGATCATGCATGTGTGCGCAAGGTTCCCTGGGAGTGTGCATGATGCGTACATTCTTGTGCAGTCGCTCATCCCTGCTATGTTTGAGGGACGGCCCCCCCCGGCTGAGTGGCTGGTTGCTGGGCAACATGGGTTATCCACTGAGGTCTTGGCTGATGACGCCCATACAGAGGCCTCAGACCAACGTGGACACCCTGTACAATGAGGTCCATGCAGCAACCAGGAGTGTGGTGGAGCGCTGCTTTGGTCTGCTAAAAATGAGATTCAGATGCCTGGACCGCTCCAGAGGGGCCTGCAGTACCAACCCGACAGGGTCGCTCGCATTGTTGTGGTATGCTGTGCGCTGCACAACATCGCAATGCAGAGGGGAGATGCCCTGGTGGAGGAGTCAGAGGGAGAAGCCACTGGCAGTGGTGCCAACGCTGAGGAGGAGGAGGTTGGTGGTGCGTCGGGCACAGCACACAGACACGACCTGGGTGCTGGTAATGTCCAGGAGGCTGCACGACAGCACCGGCGAGGACAGCGGGCACGCGACACATTGGTGGCTGGAAGATTCACGCGTCGCGTGCGATGGCATCGCTTAACACTACCACTACCACCTGCATCGCCAGTCGTGCAGACGGACAGCACACAACTCTCACCCCCCCCCGCACCCAGGGCCGGCTCAAGGTACCGGCAACTCGGGCAGTCGCCCGGGGCGCCATGTGCTCGGGGGCGCCAATCCCATCACGAGACAAAATCCCATCACGAGACAAAAAAAAACTAACTTGTTTGAAGGAGAGAAAAGGAACCAGACGAAGGAATGAGAGAGAGAGAGTCAGAGAGAGAGAGACTAAACAAACTGTGAGTTAAACCCTCACAATCTTAGTTTGGGCTACAATAAGCTGAACAGCCACAAGTGGGCTGAAAGCAAACTTTAGGAGAATAATGCCTCAGACTCTGAGACTGGCTCGGAATTTTTCCTACTCGGAGCGCTGCAGTTTCTGAGCTGCTATGCCTATTTAGCCCTCTTGGTGGAAATTGGAATGCGCACCTTAGGTCAGCGAGAGTCAGGTCAGGTATTGTAGATTAACTGGGTCTAATTAGCTTCCCGAAATTTCATTATACTTCTGGTGCTCTCTCGAAGTGTTGTTTAAAAAAACACACACACAAGGCAGATTTTGCCGCCGTAAATAGCATTTGGAGGGAGTTTCTTGTTTCTGGGTACTCCTTGCCGAGTTAACCTTATCTGTTAAGTTTATTTGCAAGGCTGAATTTTGAAACCTAAGCGTCGTGCTTATTGCGTGATTCAGAGTTCGCCCAGACACTCTAGGTTTTCAAAATTCATCAGTTACAATACACTTAAGCAACTGACTGTAGTGTATTGTAACTGATGAATTTTGAAAACCTAGTGTGTCTGGGCGAACTCTGAATCACGCAATAAGCATCGACGCTTAGGTTTCAAAATTCAGCCTTGCAAATAAACTTAACAGATAAGGTTAACTTGGCAAGGAGTACCCAGAAACTCCCTCCAAATGCTATTTACGGCGGCAAAGTCTGCCTCGTGTGTGTGTTTTTTTAAACAACACTTCGAGAGAGCACCAGAAGTATAGTGAAATTTCGGGAAGCTAATTAGACCCAGTTAGTTAATCTACAATACCTGACTCTATTATAAAATATAGAGTTTATAACTCTTATAATAGAGTCAGGTATTGTAGATTAACTAACTGGGTCTAATTAGCTTCCCGAAATTTCATTATACTTCTGGTGCTCTCTCGAAGTGTTGTTTAAAAAAACACACACACGAGGCAGACTTTGCCGCCGTAAATAGCATTTGGAGGGAGTTTTTGGGTACTCCTTGCCGAGTTAACCTTATCTGTTAAGTTTATTTGCAAGGCTGAATTTTGAAACCTAAGCGTCGATGCTTATTGCGTGATTCAGAGTTCGCCCAGACACACTAGGTTTTCAAAATTCATCAGTTACAATACATTTAAGCAACTGACTGACCCTGACTATATTTTATATTATCTGAATCTGATTTACATAGACTTACATCGAATTTACAGTGCAGAAGGAGGCCATTCGGCCCATCGAGTCTGCACCAGGCTCTTGGAAAGAGCACCCTACCCCCTATCCAAGGTCAACACCTCCACCCTATCCCCATTACCCAGTAACCCCACCCAACACTAAGGGCAATTTTGGATACTAAGGGCAATTTATCATGGCCAATCCACCTAACCCGCACATCTTTGGACTGTGGGAGGAAACCGGAGCACCCGGAGGAAACCCACGCACACACGGGGAGGATGTGCAGACTCCGCACAGACAGTGACCCAAGCCGGAATCGAACCTGGGACCCTGGAGCTATGAAGCGATTGTGCTATCCACAAGGCTACCGTGCTGCCCCTGGTGTTGACGCAATGACATTGACACACGGACAAATCACAATAACGTGAAGAGCATTATATGAAGAAAACCCACACTGGTGGTAAACAGATTTATTCTGAACAGTTCCTCATCAGACTGGAACAAAAAGACCAGTATCTTACACTCACCAACAATATATATATATATATATATATATGTATATACTATACATATATATTATATTCCATTTTAGATTTGTTTTAATATTTTCCTAGATAGCAAATGCCTCCAAAAAAGTTATCCGGCTATGAAAACAGAAAAAGACGTCTTCAACAAGAAGAAGCAGCCAGGAAACACCCAAAGCTATCAAGTTTTTTCAGTCCTAAGTCTAACAGTGGGGACAATGCAGGCTCAACTTCTTCAGCTACATCTATCTCTCCAGATTTGTCATCTAATAATTGTGAAGTCAAACCAACTGAAGATACTGTACTTTCTGAAGGAAAGAACAATTGCATGCATGAATTAAAACATCAAGATCACAATTGTAATGCTGTTGACGACTTAGGCAATAATGTCACAGCAGGTAATACTGAGAATGTTGAAAGTAAATTTGAAAACTCCCCCAAAAGAAATATCAACTACAATGATCCAGCACACTGGCCAGATGAATTATCAATGGCTGAAAGTGATAACATCATTATGAATGGGTCGCATCCTATTAATAAACAGTACAATTTTCCAAAAGATGCAAATAAACGTAGTTTCTCTGTGACAATGATGTATAGGAAAATAAACAACGGTGAGAATTTTCTTAGAAGGTGGCTTATTTATTCAGAGAGCACCAATAAAATTTATTGCTTTTGTTGCAAAATTTTTGGCTTCTCAAATAAGTCATTGTTAGGAAAATCTGGAATTAATGACTGGAAGCATGCTCATGAATATTTGCAGTCACATGAAAATGCAGTACATCATCTGGAATGTCTTAAGAAGTGGTTTGAAACATCACTGCGATTGCAGACTAATAAATCTATTGATAAGGGGATGCAGTCACGAGTGGGAAAAGAACGAGAGCATTGGTGTAAAGTTTTGGAACGTTTAATGAGCATCACTCTGTATTTAGCTGAACATAATTTGGCTTTCAGAGGAACTTCAGACACATTATTTACACCGCACAATGGGAATTTTTTAGGTCTTATCGAGCTACTTGGAAAATATGATCTGACAATGAGTGAACATTTACGTCGGGTTGTGTCTAAAGAAACTCACATTCACTATTGCGGAAAAAATGTTCAGAATGAAATAATCAATTTGTTGGGAAATGCTGTTCAGGAAAATATATTAAACCGAGCTAAAGAAGCCAAATATTTTAGTCTTATCTTAGACTGTACGCCAGATATAAGTCATGTGGAGCAGCTTTCATTTACAATACGATTTTTAGATGTAGAAGACATTTCAATAAAGGAACATTTTGTTAACTATAAACCAGTTATAGATACTACAGGCAAAGGATTATATGAAAGTATACTTGATTTTCTGAGAGCGAGCGAGCTAGACTTACATAACTGCAGAGGTCAGGGCTATGATAATGGTTCAAATATGAAAGGAAAGAATAAAGGGGTTCAGGCACGGATCATGAAAGAAAATCCACAGGCGTTTTATATGCCATGTGGATGTCATAGCCTAAACTTAGTGGTTGGTGACAGGGCAACAAGTTGCCGGGAATCCACTTCATTTTTTGGTACTGTCCAGCGCATATATATTTTGTTTTCTGCCTCTCCTTGCAGATGGCATGCACTGAAAAAACATGTTAAATGCCTCACTGCAAAACCTTTATGCGAGACTAGATGGGAGTGCAGATTAGAATGTGTCAAAGCCATTAAATATGAAATTATAGGAATCCGAGAAGCTCTTTATGAACTTTCAGAAATGCCTGCTTCTGATCCTGCAATGCGACATGAAGCAGAGACTCTTGTAACACAAATAGAAGATTACAGTTTTCTAGTGATGCTGAATGTCTGGTATGATGTCTTAGGCAGAGTAAATGTTGTCAGTAAAACTATGCAGAACACCTCTGTGGAAATGTCTACCGCAGTTTCATTAATGAATAATGTCACTGATTACTTAATTGATTATCGTGCAAATGGATATGAAAAAGCACTAGAGTCAGCAAAAGAATTAGCTACAGAATTAGATGTAGAGCCCATTTTCAGAAGTAAAAGAATAAGCAGAAAAAGGAAGCTGTTTGAATATGAGTGCATTGACGAGGTTCCAAATGCAGATGACCCAGAAAAAAGATTTCATAATCATGTGTTCAATGTAATACTCGACAGAGCTATTAATTCTTTATCAGAGAGATTTGAACAGTTACAAAGTTTCAATAACACATGGGGATTTTTAAATAACCTAAAAGATCTGCCAGATAAAAGTAAACTCAAAGTAGCATGTCAAGGTTTGGAGGATAAGTTAAAGTACCAAGAAAATAGTGATATTAATGGATGTGATCTCTTGACTGAACTGGATATTGCAAAAGAATTATTTCCTGAAGATGTAAAGCTTCCAATAGAAGCCGTTAGGTTCATAAACATTAATAAGTTACAGGCTGTCATGCCAAATCTGTGGGTTGCATTAAGAATAATGCTTACAATACCTATTACTGTGGCCACCGGAGAGAGAAGCTTTAGTAAACTGAAGCTTACAAAGACATACTTACGGTCGTCCATGACTCAAGACAGATTAAATTCTTTGGCAATTTTGTCAATAGAAAATGATCTTGTAAAGAAGATAGATATAGAAAGTGCCATGAAAAGATTTGAAGATCTAAAGGCTAGAAAAAAAATGTTTTAGGTAGGATAATAAATGTTTTCCAGCGTCACTGTCTGTGCGGAGTCTGCACGTCCTCCCCGTGTGTGCGTGGGTTTCCTCCCGGTTCTCCGGTTTCCTCCCACAGTCCAAAGATGTGCGGGTTAGGTGGATTGGCCATGCTAAATTGCCCGTAGTGTCCTAAAAAGTAAGGTTGGGGGGGGGGGGGGGGGGGGGTTGTTGGGTTACGGGTATGGGGTGGATGCGTGGGTTTGAGTGGGGTGATCATTGCTCGGCACAACATCGAGGGCCGAAGGGCCTGTTCTGTGCTGTACTGTTCTATGTTCTATGTTCTATCTGTTCATTTGTTCATACTTTTTATTAGGAGCAAATTCGTTACAGCTACAGTTTTTATCATCGTGAACTTACGGAATATAGTATGCTTCTCAGTTTGTTCAGATTCTGTGCAGATTTGAATGCCTCGATTTTGTAATATTGTAATAAACTCTTTATTCTACATTTTCAGTTTTTCTCCTTGTGAAAATTTAAAAAAATTATACTTGTAAGGGCGCCGAAGTTCAGCTTGCCCGGGGCGCCAGCAACCCTAGGGCCGGCACTGCCCGCACCCCCGCTCCGTGTACACTGCTATACTTCGAAATCACCCTTACCACTGTGGCACAATGGTATGGCACGACTTTGATGGCTGTGTCAGCAGGTGTGATCAGTGCCATGTTGTAAATGATGACAGCCCGATCTGCGACGGGCTGTGAGCTCAGAATTGTTAGACAAAGTCTGACTCATGGCAATAGCTGAACCATCCATCTCGGTGGTCGCTGAGTTCGTCAGGGACACTCCATCACGTGCCCACGTGGGGTAGCTGGCATCAGAGTGCCGAGGACTACGGTGTCCGACTGTGGGGGAGGGGGGGGGGGGGGAAGAAGAGACTGCACACCCGGCACCGTAGTTTCACCACTCGTCAACCCCAGCGACACTTGGTCACCATCACGATCCCCATGGCAACGGAAAAATCACAGTCTTACAAGTTAGGTGCAACAGTGAGTTTAATGGCAATATTATGTACAGATGCCCTAGCCCCTACAACTAAACTGTGCCCTACACCCGTGCCAACTTACTCTGTGTCCCTCTTCATTGCCTTACGGGTCCTACCACTACGTCTAAGTGAATCCCCAGATGGTACAGCAGGAGTGGAGGCGGACTGCTGAGAAACACGCCCCGCGACATGTCTCCCCGTCGGCACTCGTTTCCTGGGGCGACCCGGCCTTGATGGGCCAGCCTGCTCCGCGGGTGTTTCAGATGACGTGGTGCCACCCTGCTCTGCCTGCTGCCCACCCGATGCACCAGGGATGGGATGGGGGTAGGCCGAGCCTTCAGGGACGTCCCGTGATGGAGTTAATGGGACGGGCCCCAGAACCACCTCCTCCCTCGGGGAGCCCATTGGCCCCGGGCCTCACTTTGGGACAGAGGTGCGAGCAGGGAGGTGCCCAGTCGTCCCACCGACACCTGGCGCTGCCAGTCTTGGAGGCCTGCAACGGTATCGACCAGGGTCCGAACGTTCGCTGAGACGGAGTCCAGGGAGTGAGACATTCCCGCCAGGGTCTGTCCGACCTCAACCTGTGAGTGCGCGACGCCATACAGCACATGCGTCAGGCGGTCGATGCTCTCCGCGACTGACTGCTGGGACTGTGCCATGGCCTGCTGAGACTGTGCCATGGTGTGCTGGGACTGTGCCATGGCGTGCTGGGACTGGGCCATCACCTGGTGAGACTCGGCCAGGGCCCGTAGCGCGCTGGCAATGTCATGTTGGCTCTGGCGCATTGCTGCCTATGAGAGGGAAGCCCTCTGCTGGGCCATGGATGACGTGTGCACATGAAGCCCAAGGCCTTGCAGAACCTGACCCATGGCCGATACCGTTTCACCCATTGCCTCGACCGCGGACGCCACCCGTGCAGTGTCGGCCTGGGTGGCTGCCATGAGCGGCACCACTCCCTGCTCCTGGACGTGGTTTGACTCCTCTAACTGCATCTGCAGCTGCTGGAAGACGGCCCTCATCCCGTCATTGTGTCCCTGGGTATCAAAATGCATCCGCTGTCCAGGTGGGTCGAGTAAATCGAGGAACCCGGGAAACGTCTGGCCGCCAGCTGGATGCTGGGCCTGGGCTGCCCTCCAACCGTCCAGCCCCTCGGCTGCTCCGATCTCCACCTGCTGTACCGGCTCAGCTGTGTGATGCACACCAGACTGTGACCCAGGAGCCTCATCACTTAATTGCCCAACCGAGGTGAGTGTCTCTGGGATGGTGGATGGTGTGGGAGACAGCAGTGCCTCAAGCTCTAGGTCCTCATCCGTCAGAAATTCAGGAGTGTCCAGGACCCAGCCATGTCCCAGCGTGGCCATGTACAGTTCAGCGTCAGGTGAATCCGTTGACTGCGTCGCCGTCCTCTGTGCGTCTGGGTCCACTGACCCCGTCCTGTCCGGTCTCACGGCCCGACCTTCTGGCAACGCACAGCCATGAAAGTCGTCACTGTCTGTCCTCTGTACGTCCCGCTCGAGAGTCCCGGATGTGGAAGATGGCACTCCTGGCCGACCTCCTGCCAGCCTCTGGCATGCGACCCTGGGTGCGGTGGTCGTCGCGGATGGTCGCCTGTGTGTGGCACCAGACGGCCCTGGATGTTCTTCAGCTGGCCCTGGGGAACAGAATGATACGGGGTTAGTTAGACACGCTCGGCCGGCCTTGGGATGGTCCAGTGGGCAGAGTGTGAGGGGACAGAGGATCGAGCGTCCAGTGGGCAGAGTGTGAGGGGACTGAGGATGGGGGGTCCAGTGGGCAGAGTGTTAGGGGAGAGAGGATGGGCTGGGGGAGGGGGGGTTGTCATGCAGGGTTGTCTCACTTGGTTCTGCACCTCCAACCTCGCATTGCGCGACCGCCCGGGTGGCAGATCCCCCAGAAAGGTCCAGTGCCCTCTGCTCGAACACTGTCAGGGGGTGCATAATGTGTGAACCCCGTCCGGTTCTGTTGCGCTCCCGGCTGTTGTGAGCAGTCTTGTCCTGTTGGGGGAGGGCATAGATAGAGCATCACAATTCGGCAGGTATCATCAGGGCGTTCAGATATTGGCACAGGGTGGGGGGAAAGTTGCAGCCACACCATGGCATCTCTCCAGGGGGTTGCAGCGCTCATGTGGGTCTGTGACAACTTTGTGAACCACCCTCCACTCACTCTCCCCCCTTCCTCCCCCTCGTGCCCGGGGGGTGGGGGGGGGGGGGGGTGATGAGGGACATGGGGGCGGATGGTTGTGACCCGGGGGCACCCTTGTGGCACTTACCCTGGCAGCCCTGGTGAGGTCGTGAAGCTTCTTGCGGTAATGCTCCCCGGACCGAGGGGTCTGCCCTACAGCACTGACTGCCATACCCACCTCACGCCAGGCCTGCCACACAGTGCTGGAAGGGTGGCGATGCCCTAGTGTTTGGCAGAGGATGCCCCCGCGCTGCTCCACCTCATCGAGGAGGGTCTCCAGGTCCGTATCAAGGAACCTCGGGGCAGCCCTCTGTGGCTCCGACATTTCCCTCCCTCTTTTCCGTGCGTGGATCGCGCCCTTTTACGACACGGAGCTGTATCATTCGGGCGTCGCGCGCTGACGACGCGCTTTCGACATCACTCCCCCCGTGTTCCTCGCGGCCCCAATGCTAGGCCATTCCCGGGGCCAGAATCCACCGCGATCGGGTCTGTTTCCCGCCGTCGTTGAACTCGACCGAGTTCACAACGGCTTTCCCGATGCGGCGTGACATCTGAGAATCGCGTCCCAGGAATCAGGAGTGTGCAATCCCACACAGCTGGACAACACTGGAGAGGCACTCGAGCAGGATGGTTTGACCAACAGTGTCAAAGACTGTAGAGAGACCGAGAACAATGAAGGAGAGTTTACTTTTGTCACATTCACAAAGGATGTAATCCATGACTTTGATAATGGCTGTTTCCATATTGAAGCAGGGTCAGAAATCTTGTTGGAGAATTCAAGTAATAAATTGCAAGAAAGATCGTCATGGACTTTGGAGGTTACCAGGGCACGAGTGAAGAATAACGTTGGAGATGGCTTGGGGGATTTACAAGGAAAATGGGCTCAAGGTTTGATTTATTGAAGAAGGGATGATGTTGGCAGATTTCAAGGAGGGACAGTACCTCAGCACCTGAACGGTCACGCGTCAGTGTGAACACTTCGATGTTACATCAGCTCCCCAGAACTTTGAATGCACTTCCCACAGTCCAGACAATTGAAATGTCTCTGTGTGAACTCACTGGTGTGTCAGAAGTGTGGATAACTGAGTGAATCCCTTCCCATTCTGGGATCAGGTGAAAGGTCTCTTCCCTGTGTGACTATGCCAATGACGTTCCAATGCGGATGGGTAATTAATTCTTTCTCACAATGCCTACACTGCCACGGTTTCTGCTCAATGTCGCAGTATTTGCGTTTTGTCAGATCTGATAATTGGCTGAATCCTCATCCACAGCAAGAACACGAGTATGGTTTCTCCCCACTATGAGCGTTGCTTTTTCCTTCCATGTTCAAAATCCAATGATATAATAATCTTAATAGTAATTGCTATTCCCGTACCAGCCTACCCGGACAGGCGCCAGAATGTGGCGAGTAGGGGCTTTTCACAGTAACTTCATTGAAGCCTACTCGTGACAATAAGCGATTTTCATTTCATTCATTTTCATTTCATTATTATTGTCACAAGTGGGTTACATTGACATGGCAATAAGAGCTTCCGGTGGCAGCATGTAGAGGGGAAGTCACAGGTTGGGTGGCTCCTGCTTGAGGTGTGGTTTTCAGAGTTTTAATGTCCGGTCCTGGGGGCAATTTGTGAATGATTGGGTTTGTGAAGATATAAAGCAGGAAAACAGCCATGAAGAAGGGAGGGAGTGACGTTTTGCTGTTGAGTGAGAGGGCCAGCCAGGGAGCTAGCAAGGTGGCGGAGGCTGGGCTGCTGGGTGAGCCTGCACTGTTTACGGCACAGAAGATGACTGAGGTGATATCCTTGGAGTTGGAGAAGCAGTTCACATAACATATGGAGGTTGAGAAAGGAGATGGCGGTGGCTTTGAAGACATTGGTGGAGGAGGCAATTGCCCCGGTGAGGGTGGCTGTGGGCGCAGACACCAGCCGAGGTGAGAGAGCAGGGCGAGAAGATGATGGGAGTGGAGGAGGCATGTCACAGCACATCAATCAGCTTATCTCGATGGGGGCTGATCTGCGGAGGGTGTTTGAGGCCAATAAGGGGCTGTGAGCAAAGCTGGAGGACTGGGTGAACTACGCGAGGTGGCAAAATTTGAGGATTGTGGGCCTGCCTGAGCGGGTGGAGGGCTCGAGGCTGACGGAGTACTTCATCAAGATGTTGGCAGAACTGATGGGGCAGGGAGAGGAACCCTCTCGTGAACTGGACTGAGACCATCGGTCGCTGAGGCTGAAGCCAAGGTTGAATAAGCCACCAAAGGCAGTGATTATCTGCTTCCACAGGTACCACACGAAGAAGAAGGTTTTGAACTGGGCAAAGCAAAAGCGGGAGGTGCAGTGGGCTGGTGCTGGTACATAGAACATAGAACATAGAACAGTACAGCACAGAACAGGCCCTTCGGCCCTCAATGTTGTGCCGAGCCATGATCACCCAACTCAAACCCACATATCCACCCTATACCCGTAACCCAACAACCCCCCCCCCCCCCCCCCCCCTTAACCTTACTTTTATTAGGACACTACAGGCAATTTAGCATGGCCAATCCACCTAACCCGCACATCTTTGGACTGTGGGAGGAAACCGGAGCACCCGGAGGAAACCCACGCACACGGGGGGAGGACGTGCAGACTCCACACAGACAGTGACCCAGCCGGGAATCGAACCTGGGACCCTGGAGCTGTGAAGCATTTATGCTAACCACCATGCTACCCTGCTGCCCCATGCATTTACCAGGACTTAACGGGGAAGCTGGCACAGAGGCGAATGGCTTTTGGCCGAGTGACGAGGGCATTGTGGGATTTGGAGTGATGTACCCAGCGAAGTTGAGGGTGACGTACAACGCCAGAGATTTCTATTTCAAGACGGTGGAGGCGTTTGGAAAGGCAGAAGGCTTGTGGCAGAAGTGAAGAATGGGACTGAAGAAGGGTTATGAACTGTGAAAGGGGACTTGGGAACGTGTATAAACGTAATTTTGATCTATATGGTTTTTTACTTTACGCTTTTATAGAGGTTAAGTTTTTTATTGTTATTTATCGCGCCGGCTTTTATTTTGCTGAGATGTTTGTGTTTGATTGTTTTTCCTGGGTCTGAGCAGGAGGGAGACCTGGGCGGGAGCGCCCTCACTAGCTGACAAGTCGACTAGTGAATGGAGGTATGGTGGGGGCAGGGGCTGCGGACATTGGAGCCTGGCAAGCAGGTTTCCATGGGCCCAGAATGTGTGAAAAGTTGGGGAAGGGGATCGATACTGGGTGAGGCTTATTCAAGAGGAAGTGCAGGTGGGATTCTGGGAGGGGGTTCAATGTTAACAATGGATAGGGGCGGGGTCAGGCTCATGGGCAGGGTACGGAGTTACGGTGATAGTGGATAGGAAGGGGGGGGGGCGAGACCCTTAGTTAGGATAGTTATGTGGAATATGAGGGGGTTGGGGGGCCCAGTCAAGAGATCGAGGGTGCTTGCGCATCTTGAAGGCTGCAGGAGACTCACTTGAGAGTGAAGGATCAGGTGAGGCTTAGGAAGGGCTGGGTTAGTCAAGTATTTCACTCAGGATTTGATGGAAGGGCACGGGTCTTGGTTAGTAAAAGAGTACAGTTCCAGATGGAGAAAGTGGTTGTGGACCAGGGAGGTAGGGGCATTGGAGGGAAGGCTGGTGGCACTGGTTCTTTGTTCTTGTTCTTTGGTAAGCATCCATGGTCCCAACTGGGGTGATGTAGGGTTTGTGAAAAAGGTGTGTGGCGCCATCCCTGACTTGGATTCACATGAATTGATAGTGGGTGGAGACTGGAACTTGGTGCAGGAGCCAAGATTGGGCAGGTCATGGCCCCATTCGCTTGTCCCATCAGGGGGGTCTGATGGTGGACCCCTGGAGATTTTTGCACCCGGGAGAGCGGGAGTATTCATTTTTCTCTTCGGATCATAAAGTCTATTCGCGGATTGACTTTTTTGTGGTAGGGAAGGCACTGTTGGCCGGTGTCAAGGGGTCAGAATATTCGGCAGTGCGCCACATTGGGTGGATATGGTGTTGGAAAAGGGGCAATGCAGAGGCCATGGTGGAGATTAGATGTGGGGCTGGTGGGGGACTGAGGGTTTTGTGATAAGATTGGGAAAATAATTGAGGAGTACGTGGGCTTTTGCAGGCAGTGATATAGGAAGCTCTGAAGGTGGTGATGAGGGGGAAGGTAATCTCACTTAAGGCAAAGGTGGATAAGGAGGAGAGGGTGGAGCGGTAATGGATAATAGATGATATGTTGAAGGTAGGCAGGAGGTGAAATGAAAAATGAAAATCGCTTATTGTCACGAGTAGGCTTCGATGAAGTTACTGTGAAAAGCCCCTAGTCGCCACATTCCGGCGCCTGTCCCGGGAGGCTGGTACGGGAAGGTATGCAGAAGTTGGGGATCCAGCACTGATGGAAAAGAGGAAGGAGTTGCAAGTGAGCTTCGATCGAATGTCCACAAGGAAGGCTGTGTGCCAACTGAGGTGGGCAAGGGGAGGGGATTAGAAATATGGAGAGAAGGTAGGGTGCTTGTTGGCAGGCCAGCTTCAGAGGGAGGCTGCGGCAAGGGAAATTGTTCAGGTGCGGGATATGGCATGTAAGTTGGTGGTGACTCCGGACCAGATTAATAGGGTGGTTGAGGAGTTTTATGAGAAGACTAGGTCGGAGCGACCGGGGGAGAATCGAGAGATGCAGGAATTGCTAGAATACCCAAGGTTCTGGGAGGAGGATAGGGCCACATTGGAGGGGGCGATAGTGGAGCAGGACATAAAGGATGTGATTGGGAGGATGCAGTCGGGGAAGGTGGCAGGGACAGATGGGTTTCCAATAGAGTACTACAAGAAATTTAGAAATACGTTTGCTCTGCTGATGGTGGGGATGTTTGAGGAGGCGATAGGGAAGGGGGTGTTGCCACCGACTTTGGGGGCAGGCATCGATCTCCCTGTTGCGCAAGAAGGATAAGGGCATGGGTCGTATAGGCTGATGCACGATCAATTGTACAAAGACTAAGGTTGGATACAACTGTGGCTTTATTGCAGTAAGATGTGTGGCCTCCCACAGCAGCTGGCGAAATGGCTGCTGAATGGAGGACACGCTCCTCCTACTGGGCGGAGCCAGCAGGCAGGGTCTACCGGCGAGCCTGTAGTACAGGTCCTAACTTACATCAGCTAATATAGGTGTAACAGTGGTTTACCACATAGGCCCATATCACTCTTGAATGTGGATGCAAAGGTGTTGGCAAAGGTATTGGCGGGTACGTTGGAGGAGTGCCTCCCGAAGCTCATAGGGGAAGATCAGGCGGGGTTTGTGAAGGGGAGGCAGGTCTTTTCGAATATTAGGAGGGTATTGAACATAATTATGGCACCGGTGGAGGGGAGGGGGGTAAACTGAGATGGTAATGGCGTTGAACGGCGAGAAGATGTTTGACTGGGTAGAATGGGGATAGTTGATGGCAGTGCTGGAGTGATTTGGGATTGGGTCATGATTTCTAGTCAGAGGTGTGGAGAGGGATAGTGTGGGGGGGTGGTTGCAGCATGGGGTCTCTTTGTATGCGGACGACTTGCTATTGTATGTATCAGAACTGAGCGAGTCGATGGGTGTGATATTTGAGCTGCTTCTGGTGTTTGGGTCTTTGCGGAGTATACAAAGAACAAAGAAAATTACAGCACAGGAACAGGCGCTTCGGCCCTCCAAGCCTGCGCCGATCCAGATCCTTTATCTAAACCTGTCTCCTATTTTCCAAGGTCTACTTCCCTCTGTTCCCGCCCATTCATAAACCTGTCCAGATGCATCTTAAATTATGCTATCGTGCCCGCCTCTACCACCTCCGCTGGTAAAGCATTCCAGGCACCCACCACCCTCTGCGTAAAAAACTTTCCATGCACATCCCCCTTAAACTTTCCCCCTCTCACCTTGAAATCGTGACCCCTTGTAACTGACACCCCCACTCTTGGGAAAAGCTTGTTGCTATCCACCCTGTCCATACCTCTCATAATTTTGTAGACCTCAATCAGGTCCCCCCTCAACCTCCGTCTTTCCAACAAAAACAATCCTAATCTACTCAACCTTTCTTCATAGCTAGCATCCTCCATACCAGGCAACATCCTGGTGAACCTCCTCTGCACCCTCTCCAAAGCATCCACATCCTTCTGGTAATGTGGCGAGTAGAACTGCATGCAGTATTCCAAATGTGGCCGAACCAAAGTCCTATACAACTGTAACATGACTTGCCAACTCTTGTACTCAATACCCCTTCCGATGAAGGCAAGCATGCTGTATGCCTTCTTGACCACTCTAACCACCTGCGTTGCCACCTTCAGGGTACAATGGACCTGAACTCCCAGATCTCACTGTACATCAATTTTCCCAAGACCCTTCTATTGACCATATATTCCGCTCTTGAATTTGATCTTCCAAAATGCATCACCTCGCATTTGCCTGGATTGAACTCCATCTGCCATTTCTCTGCCCAACTCTCCAATCTATCTATATTTTGTTGTATTGTCTGACAGTCCGCCTCACTATCTGCAACTCCACCAATCTTAGTATCATCTGCAAACTTGGTAATCAGACCACCTATACCTTCCTCCAGGTCATTTATGTAGATCACAAACAGCAGTGATCCGAGCACGGATCCCTGTGGAACACCACTAGTCACCCTTCTCCATTTTGAGACACTCCCTTCCACAACTACTCTGTCTCCTGTTGCCCAGCCAGTTCTTTATCTATCTAGCTAGTACACCCTGAACCCCATACGGCTTCAATTTTTCCATCAACCTGCCATGGGAAACCTTATCAAACGCCTTACTAAAGTCCATGTATACGACATCTACAGCCCTTCCCTCATCGATTAACTTTGTCACTTCCTCAAAGAATTCTTTTTTTTTAAACTTAGATTAGCCAATTATTTTTTCCAATTAAGGGGCAATTTAGCGTGGCCAATCCACCTACTCTGCACATTTTTGGGTTGTGGGGGCGAAACCCACGCAGACACTGGGAGAACGTGCAAACTCCACAAGGACAGTGACCCAGAGCCGGGATCGAACCTGGGACCTCAGCGCCGTGAGGCGGTTGTGCTAACCACTAGGCCACCGTGCTGCCCTCCTCAAAGAATTCTACAGTAGTCCCTCTTTATAACGCGGGTGTTGGGGTCCAAGACAGCCACCCGCGTTGCAACCGAGCCGCGGATATCCACGATGGGGGTTTTAAATTTATTTAAAAATCTATGCTAGCGCTTCCCATTGAGAGTCTACGGGGGGCGGGGGGAGAGGTCAGACCCCCGTAGACTCACAATGGGAAGCGCTAGCATAGATTTTAAATAAATTTAAAACCCCATCGTGGATCTAATTAAAACAGTGTCAATTTCAGCGGCCGGCTCACTTTGATCCGGAGAGGGAAGCTGCTCTCTCACTGAAACAATCAGCCGGCCGCTGAAATTGACACTGCCGGCTGCTCTCTCCCTCCAATCCAACTTTTAAGTTTTAATGTTTCTGATTGGAGGGAGAGAGCAGCCGGCAGTGTCAATTTCAGCGGCCGACTGATTGTTTCAGTGAGAGAGCAGCTTCCCTCTCCGGTTCAAAGTGAACCGGCCGCTGAAATTGACACTGCCGGCTGATTGGAGGGAGAGAGCAGAGAACACAGGAGGAGGTCATACGGGCCTCTGCAAGACCAGCATGGTCTCACATCGCCCCTCCCCTCTGTAGCTGGGGTTCAGGCTGTGGCTGCTGGGGTACTGATTGGAGGGAGAGAGCAGCGGGCAGTGTCAATTTCAGCGGCCGGCTGATTGCTTCAGTGAGAGAGCAGCTTCCCTCTCCGGATCAAAGTGAGCCGGCCGCTGAAGTTGACACTGCCGGCTGCTCTCTCCCTCCAATCAGAAACATTAAAACTTAAAAGTTGGATTGGAGGGAGAGAGCAGCGGGCAGTGTCAATTTCAGCGGCCGGCTCACTTTGATCCGGAGAGGGAAGCTGCTCTCTCACTGAAACAATCAGCCGGCCGCTGAAATTGACACAACTGACAGTTGGGGTCCATAAGCGAACCGCGGTATTGCAGAGCGCGGTATAACGGGGGACTACTGTATTAGCTTTGTAAGACATGACCTTCCCTGCACAAAACCGTGCTGTCTATCACTGATAAGTCTATTTTCTTCCAGATGCGAATAGATCCTATCCCTCAGTATCTTCTCCAACAGTTTGCCTACCACTGACGTCAAACTCAAAGGTCTATAATTCCCTGGATTATCCCTGCTACCCTTCTTAAACAAAGGGCCAACATTAGCAATTCTCCAGTCCTCCGGGACATCACTCGTGCTCAAGGATATTGCAAAGATATCTGTTAAAGCCCCAGCTATTTCGACCCTCGCTTCCCTCAGTAACCTGGGATAGATCCCATCCGGTCCTGGGGACTTGTCCACCTTAATGTCTTTTAGAATACCCAAAACTTCCCCCTTCCGTATGACAACTTGACCTAGAGTATTTAAACACCCATCCCTAGCCTCAACATCCGTCTTGTCCCTCTCCTTTGTGAATACCAATGCAAAGTACTCATTAAGAATCTCACCCATTTCCTCTGACTCCACGCATAAATTCCCTCTTTTGTCTTTGAGTGGGCCAATCCTTTCTCTAGTTACCCTCTTGCTCCTTACATACAAATAAAAGGCTTTGGGATTTTCCTTAACCCTGTTAGCCAAAGATATTTCACGACCCCTTTTAGCCCTCTTTATTGCACGTTTGAGATTCGTCCTACTTTCCCAATATTCCTCCAAAGCTTCATCAGTTTTGAGTTGCCTCGATCCTATGTATGCTTCCTTTTTCATCTTAGCTAGTCTCACAATTTCGCCCGTCATCCCTAATCTTGCCATTTCTATCTTTCATTTTCACAGGAACTGTCCTGCACTCGAATCAACCTTTCCTTAAAAGACTCCCACATTTCAAATGTGGATTTACCCTTAAACAGCTGCTCCCAATCCACATTCCCTAGCTCCTGCCGAATTTTGTTATACTCTGCCTTTCCCCAATTTAGTACTTTTCCTTTCGGACCACTCTTGTCCTTGTCCATGAGTATTCTAAAACTTACGGAATTGTGATCGCTATTCCCAAAATAATCACCGTCTTATTTTGTTGACCGACTGATGTGGGGCAGCACGATAGCATGGTGGTTAGCATAAATGCTTCACAGCTCCAGGGTCCCAGTTCGGTTCCCGGCTGAGTCACTGTCTGTGCGGAGTCTGCACGTCCTCCCCGTGTGTGCGTGGGTTTCCTCCGGGTGCTCCGGTTTCCTCCCACAGTCCAAAGATGTGCGGGTTAGGTGGATTGGCCAGGCTAAATTGCCTGTAGTGTCCTAAAAAGTAAGGTTAAAGGGGGGGGTTGTTGGGTTACGGGTATAGGGTGGATACGTGGGTTTGAGTAGGGTGATCATTGCTCGGCACAACATCGAGGGCCGAAGGGCCTGTTCTGTGCTGTACTGTTCTATGTTCTATGAAACATCAACCACCTGTCCGGGATCATTCCCCAATACCCCGATTTCAAGGTGAGAGGGGGAAAGTTTAAGGGAGATGTGCGTGGAAAGTTTTTTACACAGAGGGTGGTGGGTGCCTGGAACGCTTTACCAGCGGAGGTGGTAGAAGCGGGCACGATAGCATCATTTAAGAGGCATCTAGACAGGTATGTGAATGGGTGGCAACAGAGGGAAGTAGACCTTGGAAAATCGGAGACAGGTTTAGATAAAGGATCTGGATCGGCGCAGGCTGGGAGGGCCGAAGGGACTGTTCCTGTGCTGTAATTTTCTTTGTTCTTTGTTCTTTTAATACCTGGTCCAGTATGGCCCCTTCCCGAGTTGGACTATTTACATACTGCTCTAAAAAACTCTCCTGGATGCTCCTTACAAACTCTGCTCCATCTACGCCTCCAACACTACACGAATGCCATTCAATGTTGGGGAAGTTAAAATCTCCCATCACAACCACCCTATTGCTCCTACATTTTTCTATAATCTGTCTGCATATTTGTACCTCTACTTCATGCTCGCTTTTGGGAGGCCTGTAATAAAGTCCCAACAATGTTACTGCACCCTTCCTATTTCTCAGCTCCACCCATATTGCCTCAGTGCTCCAATCCTCCATCGTGCCCTCCTTAATCACAGCTGTGATATCATCTCTGATGAGCAATGCAACTCCTCCACCCCTTCTACCTCCCTCTCTATCCCTCCTGAACCATCTATAAGCTAAGTTCAGACAAAAGTGAATATTTTGTAGTGTCGCGGCAGGGGGTGGGGGTTACCATTCCACTTTAAGTATCTGAGGGTGCAGGTGGCCCAGGTTTGTGGGGGAGGCTCCAGAGGTATAATATAACTAGTTTGGTGGGGAGGGTGAAAGCTAATTTGGCAAGGTGGGATGATCTTCCTCTGTCGCTGGCAGGTCGGGTTGAGGCAAATAAGGTGAATGTGTTGCCAAGGTTTTGTTTATTTTCAGTGCCTGCCGATCTTTCTGCCAAAGGCATTTTTTAAGGAAGTTGAAAAAATTGTCACCTTGCTTGTATGGGGGCGGGAGAATGTGGCCAGGTTTGGTGCTGTTGCAGAGGGCGCGACAGTCAGGAGGTTGGGTCTCCCGAACTTACTGTGTTACTACTGGGTGGAAAATGCAGAGAAGGTGAGGAGTTGGGATGAGGGAGTGGGGGGGGGGATCTCAGTGGGTTAGAATGGAAGAGAGTTTGTGCAGGGGGTCGGGGCTGAGGGCGTTGGCAACAACGCTGCTGCCGATGGCCCCGGTGAAATATTCAGGGAGTCCGCTGGTAGTAGCGACGTTGAAAATCTGGAGGCTGTTGCACCAGCATTTAGGTCGTGGGCGGGGTCAAAGGAAATGTTGATTCGGGGGATCATAGATTTGAGCCAGGGAAGCAGGATGGGAGTTTTCAGAGATGGGAGAGGGGTGTTAGGGCATTAAAGGATTTGTTTATGGGGGGTCGGTTTGCGGGACTGAAGGAGCTGGGGGCGAATTGTGGATTGGGGCTGGGGAGATGTTAGGTATATGCAGGTCCGGGATTTCCCCAGGAAGGAGGTACAGAACGTTCCGGTGGTGCTGGCCCCACATTGTTGGAATAGGTACTGATGACAGGGAGAATGGAGAAGGGGGTGGTGTCAGCAATTTATGGGGTGATTGTGGGAGAAGATAAGGCACCGCTGGAGGGGATTAATACAAAGTGGGAGGAAAGTTGGGGAAGGGTATGGAGGGAGGCGTTGTGGTGTGAGGTGCTTCAACGTCGTGCGCGAGGTTGGGGCTGATACAGCTGAAGGTGGTGTATAAGGCACACCTCACAAAGATGAGGATAAGCTGACTCTTTGAGGGGAGTAGAGGATGTTTGTGAATGCTGTGTGTGTGTGGAGTCACAAAGCATCTGCATATGTTTTGGTCCTATCCAAACTGGAGGGGTATTGGAGGGTAATCTCGAGAGTGGTGCATATGAAACTCGAAGCAGGTACCGTTGAAGCCATGTTCAGGGTGTCGGATTGGCCGGTGTTGAAAGCGGGTGCGGAGGCAGATGTTTTAGCCTTCACCTCGTTGATTGCCCAAAGGTGGATCCTGTTGGGGTGGAGATCAACCTCTCTAACCTGTGCCCTGGTGTGGCGGGGGGTTCTGCTGGAGTTCTTAACACTCGAGAATGTGTAGTTCAAGTTGAGGGAAGGATGGAAGGGTTCTACGATTCAAGGGCTTTGTTTATTATGCATGCTAAAGAACTGAATGACATTGAACATGGGAGGCGGGGAGGGGGGTGTTTGGAGTGTATATGTTGTTGATGACTATGTCTGGGGTGATGGTGTATTACTGATTCGTTTTCTTTGACTTTTGTATTTAAAATGTTGAAGACTGTTTGGGGTGGTGTGGGATGATGGGATTGTTGGCCAGGGCATTGCCATTGTGTTTGTTACTATTGAGATTATTTGTTGGTGGGTGTAAATTTGATGAAAATGTGACAAAGGTTGACAATACAAATATTTTTTAAAAAATTAACACTGCAATGGCGTTACTGTGAAAATCTCCAAGTTGCTTGTTCGGGTACGGTACACAGAGGGAGAATTCAGAATACACCTAACAAGCAGTCTTTCAGGACTTGTGGGAAGAAACTGGAGCACCCGGAGGAACTCACGCAGGCACAGGGAGAATGTGCAGACTCCGCAGACAGTGCCCAAGCCAGAAATCGAACCTGGGACCCTGGCGCTGTGAAGTAACAGCGCTAACCACTGTGCTACCATGCCACCCAGGTTACAATACATTGGGTGACTCTGTCAGATTCTGATACGATTGTGTTCAATTTCCCGATTGCAAATCCTCATCTTCTAATATCCTGTGAAACTGATTTAAAACAGAGAGTGAATGAGTGAGAACCTGCAAAAAAAAAGGCAGGTTGTGAAATTGAACTGAATGAATCTGGTAATTTGTGGGGCTGCCTTGAGGAAAACATGACTATAAAAGCTGCTGGATAGTTGTAAGAGCCCATCTGCTTCACTAATGTCTCCAGGGAAAAGAACTTGACACCAAGAATGGACCAAAACCAGACTCTGGCCTCTATAAGAGCAGAGATGAAGAGAGAGGGACAGAGTCAAGAGACAGAAATAAAAACAGCAATATGCTTGTGGCAAGAGATTAGGTTAATTTTCAGATTTCTGACTTAACCAGAACTTTGACAGAATCTCCCAATACTTCAAACTCCACCACCTAGAAAGAACGTGGACACCATCACCTTTGAGTCACACCTCTTCCTGATTTGTCTGACATCCAGTACTGGATGAGCAGAAATCTCCCCCAGTTGGATATTAGGAAGATTGAAGCCATTCCCTTCAGCACCTGGACAATGACTCCACCCCTCTCCCTGATCACTGACTGAGACTAACCCAGACTGTTCACAACCATGGTGAAATATTTTACCAGGTGAGCTTCTGACCATATATCTGTACCATCTTCAAGAACGAGTTTCCATCACAGTCACATTGCTCGAATGGGTTTCATGTTTCTGAAACTCTCAACCATTCCTTTATTACCTCTACTCTGAATGATGCAAACACACTCCTGAACCAGTCTTCCTATTGAAATCCTTGTCCTCTGTATTGAGTCTCATTCATTCAGCCATCACCTTGTCCTCACTGATCTACACAGCTTCCTGGTTAAATGGCAACTCAATTTCAAATTTTCACACTGCTCTTCAAATGTCTCCATGACATTGCTCGTCACAATTTCCAGTCACACAGATGTTTGAATGTTTTTCCACAAACACACTCACATTAAGGTCCTGGTGAATCAAATGACTGTCAGATTTTGAACTGATGTTTGATTTAAGATTTCCCTGATGGCAGCTGGACAGATCAGACGGGTAGTTATGAAAACATCTGGGACACTTGCCTTCATCATTCATGGCATAGATTATAAGAGCAGGTAGGTTATGTTGGAGCTGTACAGACTTTGGTTAGGCTACATGTTCAGTTCTGGTCACCACACGATAGGAAGGATGTGATTGCACTACAAAGGGTGCAGAGGCGATTCACCAGCATGTTGCCTGGGATGGAGCATTTTAACCATGAAGAGAGGCTGGAGAGCTCAGGTTGTTTTCCTTGCAACAGAGAAGGCTGACTAGTGACCAGATTGAGGTGCATAAGATTATGAGGGGCATGGCCAGGATGGATTGAAATCAGCTGTTCCCTATAGTTGAAGGTCAATAACAAGTGGGCATAATTTTAAGGTGAAAGACAGGTGGTTCAGTGTGGATTTGAGGAAGAAAAATCACCAGAGGGTGGTGGGAATCTGGACTGTCTGTGAGATAGTTGAGGCAGGAAGCCTCACAATCTTTAAAAAAGCATTTGAAATGTCATAACTTTCAAGGAAATTGGCGAAGCTGGGAAGTGGGATTACTGTACCTTAGCACAGTTCCTTTGTCGGTGCAGGCTTGATGAGCTGAAGCGCCTCTTCTGTACTGTATGATTTTACGATCTATATCGCTGCTCACTCAACTCTGTTTCTCAGTCCTCAGATGCTTCCAAATATTCAATGTATTTAAAGCCTTTGCACATTTTATCTCACTGGAATTATTGGGCTGGTATGGTGGCTCTGTTGCCTCACAACTCCAAGGACCCAGGTTCGATTCCAACCTTATGCCTGTATAGAATTTGCACATTCTCCCTGTGTCTGTTTGCCGGGTTCTTTGGTTTTCTCGCATAGTGCAGCTTAGGTGGATTGGCTATGCTTAGTTGCCCCTTAGTGTTCAAAGGTTTTGTGGGGTTACAGGAATGGGCCTGGGTTGTAATACTCTTTCAGAGGGTTAGTGCAGAGTTGATGGGTCTCCTTCTGCACTGTAGATATTCTATGATTGTTATTTCCATCTCTCCACAAGTGGAAACTTTGTCCACTTATCTACCCTGTCAAAATCTTTCAGAACCTGAAAGGCCTCTCACTCTTTCCCAGAGAAAGACCCGGTTTAATTCAATGTGATTTATCTTTCCAATTCTGGCATTATTCCAGTACATTGTGATGCACCTATGGACAAGGAGTACTATATTCAGTGCTGGTCACCACACTATAAGAAGGATGTGATTGCACTACAAAGGGTGCAGAGGTGATTCACCAGCCTCCTCCTTGTCCACATCCCAAGGCCCCAAATGCAATTTCCAGGTTATACAGCAATTTAATTATACTTTTTGCAATTTAGTTTTCTATTTTCACAGTGTGATCACCTCTGCACTGAGACTAAAGCCAGATTGAGTGACTCTTTGGAGAAATATCACCATTCAGTCTGGAAACATAATCCTGAGCATTCAATTGTTTGTTTCATATGCAGCTCACTGGAAGCTGAGAGAAGAGAACCTCACCTTTTGATCAGGTACTTAAAACCTTCTGGACTCAAAAATTACAATTCATAACAAGTACCCCTTTTTTAAGGTACTTCCTCACAGCGCCAGGGACCCGGGTTCAATATTGGCCTTGGGTGACTGCTTGTGTGGAGTTTGCACTTTCTCCCCATGTCTGCGTTTATTTTCCTCTCACGTTTCAAAGATGTGCAAGTTAGATGGATGGCTATGCCAAATTGCCCCTCAGTATCCAAAATGTTAGGTGGGGCTACTTGGGTTACAGGGATAGGGACGGACTGTAGGTAAGGTGGGCCAGTGCAGACCCGATGGGCCGAATGGCTGCCTTCTGAACAGGAGATTCTATCCCACCCATGCTTGTCCCTCATCAGGGAATGTTGCTCATCTTCACCAGGAAATCTTGTTCGCGTGTGAACTGCCACAATGAAGTGATCCTGGGGTCTCTTTCATCCTGGGATCTACAAAACCCCTCACTTTGTTCCTTCTTTCATTCCCAGTTTGCAAGGAAGATGAAGAAAGGCAGTAAAAGTAGCAGATTCCATAGAAAAGATGGGTCACAGCCGAACAGTAAGGGCAGAACACCTCTTTCTCTGCAGTGTCGATCCCTGGCTTTATTGGGTCCACCACCCTGCCAGGTCCTCCAAATGCTCCTTCCTCTTCTGGGTGAACTTTGCATTCAGGAAGCCCACCAGCTGCCCCATGGACCACTGAGCAGGTAGGATCGATCCCTGACCCTCCACCATTTTCACCTGTGTCGCAGGCACCCCTCCAACTTTCACAGACTGTTCCCTTCTATTTTTGACTACTTCTGGTCCACAAATCCATCCGCCGATAGGTCACACTCTCCCACCATCCCTCCTGCACCCTTTGCAATCACAAAATCCACCCGTTAGCTGGGGAAAAGGTCCGGAAATTCCACCACTAGCAGGAGCCATCAAATGTGTGACCACTCATACCATGGCCGCCAATGGATGTTGCTCCTGATAATCTTGTGCAACTCAATCAGGTCACCCCTCAGTCTTCCCTGCTCCAGCGAAAACAACCCAAGCCTATCCAACCTGTCTTCATAACTTAAATGTTCCATTCCAGGCTGCATAAGAACATAAGAACATAAGAACTAGGAGCAGGAGTAGGCCATCTGGCCCCTCGAGCCTGCTCCGCCATTCAATTAGATCATGGCTGATCTTTTGTGGACTCAGCTCCACTTTCCGGCCCGAACACCATAACCCTTAATCCCTTTATTCTGGTGATTCACCTCTGCACCCCCTCCAGTACAATCACATCCTTCCTATCACGGTAGCACAGGGACGACATGGTTGCTTCACAGCACCAGGGACCCTGGTTCGATTCCAGACTTTGATCACTGTCTCTGTGGAGTCTGTGCATTCTCCCTGTATCTGCGTGTGTTTCCTCCGGGTGCTCTGGTTTCCTCTCACAAGTCCCAAAAGATGTGCTTGTTAGGTGAGTTGGATATTTTGAATTCTCCCTCAGTGTACCGGGACAGGCGCCGGAGTGTAGCGACGAGGTGACTTTCAGAGTAATTTCATTGCAGTGTGAAGTAATGCATTTTGGAAGGTCTAATGCAGGTAGGGAATATACAGTGAATGGTAGAACCCTCAAGAGTATTGAAAGTCGGAAATATTTAGGTGTACAGGACCACAGGTCACTGAAAGGGGCAACACAGGTGGAGAAGGTAGTCAAGAAGGCATACGGCATGCTTGCCTTCATTGGCCGGGGCATTGAGCATAAGAATTGGCAAGTCATGTTGCAGCTGCATAGAACCTTAATTTGGCCACACTTGGAGTATATCGTTCAATTCTGGTCACCACACTACCAGAAGGATGTGGAGGCTTTAGAGCGGGTGCAGAAGAGATTTACCAGAATGTTGCCTGGTATGGAGGGCATTAGCTATGAGGAGCGGTTGAATAAATGTGGTTTGTTGAGGGGCGACCTGATAGAGGTCTACAAAATTATGAGGGGCATAGACAGAGTGGATAGACAGAGGCTTTTTCCCAGGGTAGAGGAGTCAATTACTAGGGGGCATAGGTTTAAGGTGCGAGGGGCAAGGTTTAGAGGAGATGTACAAGGCATGTTTTTTACACAGAGTGTAGTGGGTGCCTGGAATTCGCTGCTGGAGGAGGTGATGGAAGCAGGGACGAAAGTGACATTAAAGGGGCATCTTGACAAATACATGAATAGGATGGGAATAGAGGGATACGGACCCAGGAAGTGTAGAAAATTTTAGTTCAGACGGGCAGCATGGTCGGCACAGGCTTGGAAGGCCGAAGGGCCTTTCCTCTGCTGTACTTTTCTTTGTTCTTTGTTCTTTTTTTTGTGTTAATGTGAGCCTACTTCTGACACTAATGAAAATTATTATTGTGTGGTGACCAGAATTGCACGCAGTACTCCAGCTGTGGCCTCACCAAAGTTTTATACAACTCCAACATAACCTCTTTGTTTTTATGATGCCTCGATTGATTTAAAAAACAAAATTTTGAGTACCCAATTTTTATTTCCAATTAAAATGTAATTTTAGTGCGGCCAATTCACCTAACCTGCACATCTTTGAGTTGTGGTGGGGAAACCCACACAGACATGGGAGAATGTGCAAACTCCACACAGACAGTGATCCGGGGCTGGGATCGAACCCTGGTACTCAGCGCCGTAGCCAGCAGTGCTAACCACTGCACCACTGTGTTGCCCATATGCCTCGATTGATAAAGGCTAGTGTTCCATATGCCGTTTCCACCACCCTATTAACCTTCCCTTCTGCTTTAGAGATCCATGGCTAAACACGCAAGACCACTTTGTTCCTCGGAACTCAATTCATATATTTAAATAATCCAGATGTTGGAAAGCACCAAAAAGACACAAAGCCAGCTGAGAGTGTTCCAATGAACTTGCTGTGGAAACCGCTTTAACAAGTTACACAGATTGAAACAAAAATCACACCATTCTCAGTGGGGAAGTGGTACTTGTCATTTGTGTCAACCTCACCTAAACATCCAACCTGGAGAGGTACACGATCACGCACAGCAGGGAGAAATTGTATCAACATGGGGAGTATGGGATGGATCTGAAGAGCTTGTCAATGTTCCTATTTCAAGAACAGATTTAAAATTAAATTAGAAATGGTGACACTTCAAATCATTCACACTGAAAAGCAGTTCACCTGCTCTAAATGAGGGACGAGAGCAGGGTAAAAACAAATTACTGCAGATGCTGGAATCTGAAACAAAAACAGAAAATACTGCACAATCTCAGTAGGTTTGACAGGATCCGTGGAGAGAGAAGGGAGGTAATGTTTCGAGTCAGGATGACTCTTTGTCAAAGCAGTTTATAAATGTTTATAAGAATGCTTCCAGGAACTAACTCAACAAAATGTTTAATGCAAAGCAGGGTGCGATGACCTTCTGATGGGCGGTTGAGAGGCAGGTCTCAACATGTTCTGGCAGCTTGCCTGTTGGTTGTGTATGTGATGTTGGCCAAGTCTGAATTCCAGGGTGGCATGGTGACAAAGTGGCTAGGACTGCTGCCTCATGGTGCAGAGGACCCAGATTTGATCCCAGCCCATCAGTATGGAGTTTGCACATTCTTCCAGTGTCTGCATGGGTCTCAACCGCACAACCCAAAGATGTGCAGGGTGGGTGGATTGGCCAGGCTAAATTGCCCCTTAATTGGAAAAAATAATTGGGTACTCTAAATTTATTTTTAAACAAATTATTTAAAAAACAAAGTCTGAATTCCATCAGCCTGCCTGAGGTTTGACTGCAGCATGAATTTAAAATGCCCAATTCTTTAATTTCCAATTTAATATCCAATTGAATCGGCCTTTCAACTATGCCCTATTGGCGTCCCAAGGTCCATCTGTTCCTCTAAGCTTCCGAGTGTCTTGCCATTCATTACATACTCCCTTGTCCTGTTTCTTCTTCAAAGTGCATCATCACGCACCTAACAGAGTTCGATACCATCTCTCACTGCTTTGCCTATCTGACCAGCTATCTATATAATCATCTTTACAATAATTTTTTTAAAAAAAATTTATTGTACCCAATTATTTTTTGCCAATTAAGGGGCTATTTAGTGTGGCCAATCCACCTAGCTTGCACATCTTTGGGTTGTGGGGGTGAAACCCACGCAGACACTGGGAGAATGTGCAAACCCCACACGGACAGTGACACAGAGCCAGGATCGAACCTGGGACCTCGGTGCCGTGAGGCTACAGTGCTAACCCACTGCGCCACCGCACAGCCCATCTTTACAGTAATAATCTTGTTTTTTAATAAACAATTTTATTGAGGTAGTTTTTGGCTTTATAACAGTTACAGACATCATCAGAAAGAAAGCAAAAAAGGCAAAAATGTGCAAACATCCACGTACTTTCAATACTTCCATCGTAACATATTACACAAGCCCGTTGCCCTCCCACCGGTACTACCCGCCATATTTTCCCTCCTACTCTACTCTACCCCCCCCCCCCCCACCCCCCTGCTGACGCTCACTCTCCCGCAAAGAAGTCAATAAATGGTTGCCACCTCCGGGTGAACCCCTGCACAGATCCCCTCAAGGCGAACTTAATTTTTTCCATCCCCAGGAAACTCGACATGTCCACAAGCCACCGCTCAGTCTTCGGGGGCTTTGAGTCTCTCCACGCCAATAATATTCGTCGCCGGGCTATCAGGGAAGCAAAGGCCAAAACATCGGCCTCTTTCTCCCCCTGGACGCCCGGGTCTTCCGAAACCTCAAAAATTGCCACCGCTGGACTCATCACCACCTTTGTTTTTAGCACCTGGGACATGACCCCCGCAAATCCCTCCCAGTACCCCCTCAGCTCAGGGCATGCCCAAAACATGTGAACATGGTTCGCTGGTCCTCCCGCACACCTAGCGCGTTTGTCCTCTATCCCGAAAAATTTTCTCATCCGAGCCACCGTCATATGGGCCTGGTGAACGACCTTAAATTGGATCAGCCCGAGCCTAGCACATGTCGCGGTCGAATTTACCCTACTCAGGGCCTCTGCCCACAGCCCATCCTCCATTTCCCCGCCTAGCTCCTCCTCCCATTTAAGTTTCAGTTCCTCTGTCTGGGACCCTTCCTCCCTCATAAGCACCTTATATATACCCGAGACTCTGCCCTCCCCTTCTTCCCTCCTAGAGACTATTCTGTCGAGGATCCCCATTGGCGGGAGGCGTGGGAAAGATGGGACCTGTCTACGAACAAAGTCCCGCAACTGTAGGTATCTAAAATCATTTCCCCATACCAACCCAAATTTCTCCTCCAAGCTCCTCAAACTCGCGAAGCTCCCTTCCAGGAACATATCACCCACCCTTCCCGCCACTGCTCGCCGCCATACTCGGAACCCCCCATCCATACTGCCGGGGGCAAACCGATGGTTGTTGCAGATTGGCGCCCAGACAGACGCCCCCATCTCCCCCACATGCCTCCTCCACTGGCCCCATATCCGCAGGGTCGCCACCACTACCGGGCTGGTGGTGTACTTGGCCGGCGGCAGCGGTAGAGGAGCCGTGACCAGGGCTTCCAAGCTGGAGCCCCTGCACGAAGCCGCCTCCACCCGCTCCCAAATAGACCCCGTACCCACCATCCACTTCCTTATCATAGCGATGTTGGCCGCCCAGTAATAATTGATCAGACTCGGCAAAACCAGCCCTCCCTCGCTGCGGTTCCTCTCCAACATTGCCTTCTTCACCCGCGGGGATTTTCCCGCCCAGACAAAGCTCATGATCAGCCCGTTAACTCTTTTGAAGAAGGACTGTGGGATAAAGATCGGGAGGCACTGAAAAATAAACAAAAATCGAGGGAGGATTGTCATCTTTACAGTCTGCACCCTCCCTGCCAGCAACAGCGGGAGTGCATCCCATCTCCGAAACTCTCCCTTCATATGCTCCACCACCCTGGCCAAATTTAACTTATGCAGCCTGCCCCAGTCTCGTGCCACCTGGATTCCCAAATACCGGAAATTTTCCTCAACCAGCCTAAACGGTAGCCCTCTCAATCTGTTCTCCTGGCCCCTTGCCTGGACCACAAACATTTCACTCTTGACCGTATTTAATTTGTATCCTGAGAACTGGCCGAACTTCCTCAGCATTCCCAGTATAGTTCCCATCCCGGCCACTGGGCCCGACACGTACAGGAGCAGGTCGTCTGCATAAAGAGAAACCCTGTGTTCAACCCCGCCCCTCACCATCCCCTTCCAACCCTCTGCGGCTCTCAGCGCAATCACCAGCGGCTCTATGGCCAGCGCAAACAGCAGCGGGGAGAGCGGGCAGCCCTGTCTGGTCCCTCGGTACAACCTAAAGTACTCCGACACTTCTCTGTTAGTCCTGACGCTGGCCCTCGGGGCCTGATATAATAATTTGATCCAATCTACCAATCCCTCCCCGAACCCAAACCGTCCGCGCACCTCCCATAGATAGTCACACTCCACCCGGTCAAAGGCCTTCTCGGCGTCCATTGCCACCAGTACCTCCACCTCTCTACCCACCGGGGGCATCATTATCACATTGAGTAATCTCCTCAAATTGGCCGCCAGCTGCCTACCTTTCACGAACCCCGTTTGATCCTCCCCAATCACCTCCGGTACACAGTCCTCCATTCTACCCGCCAGTACTTTTGCCAGGAGCTTGGCGTCTACATTAATCAGGGAGATTGGCCTGTAGGACCCGCACGCCTCCGGGTCTTTACCCCGCTTCAATATCAGAGATATGGTGGCTTGTGACATTGTCGGCGGCAGGGTCCCTCTGTCCCTTGCCTCATTGAAAACCTTCGCCAAGACCGGGCCCACCAGCTCAGAGAACTTCCTATAAAACTCTACTCAGGGGCAGCAGGGTAGCATGGTGGTTAGCATAAATGCCTCACAGCTCCAGGGTCCCAGGTTCGATTCCCGGCTGGGTCACTGTCTGTGTGGAGTCTGCACGTCCTCCCCCTGTGTGCGTGGGTTTCCTCCGGGTGCTCCGGTTTCCTCCCACTGTCCAAAGATGTGCGGGTTAGGTGGATTGGCCATGCTAAATTGCCCGTAGTGTCCTAATTAAAGTAAGGTTAAGGGTTGTTGGGTTACGGGTATAGGGTGGATACGTGGGTTTGAGTAGGGTGATCATGGCTCGGCACAACATTGAGGGCCGAAGGGCCTGTTCTGTGCTGTACTGTTCTATGTTCTATGTCTACTGGGTATCCATCCGGCCCCGGGGACTTCCCCGACTGCATAGCCTTAAGGCCCCCCAATACCTCCTCTACTCTAATCGGGGCCCCCAGCTCTTCCACTCGCCCCCCACCAACTTTTGGAAATGTTAACCCGTCCAGAAACCTTTTCATCCCCTCCGGTTCTTCCGGCGGCTCCGAAGTGTACAGCTTACGATAGAAGTCCCGGAATACCCTATTCAATTCTGCCGGGTCCTCCACTTTGCGCCCCCCCCTCGTCCCTCACTCTACCTATTTCCCTGGCCGCCTCCCTCCTCCTGAGTTGCTGCGCTAACAGTCTGCTAGCCTTTTCCCCATGCTCGTACACCACTCCTCTCGCCTTCCTAAGCTGTTCCACGGCCCTGCTCGTGGACAGTGCCCCCAGTTCCGCCTATAGTCTCTGCCTCTCCCTGAATAAAACCTCCCCCGGGGACTCCGTGTGCTCTTCATCTATCCGACCCATTTCCCTGACCAATCTATCCATCTCTGCCCGGCCTGCCTTGGCTCTGTGGGCCCCAATTGAAATCAGCTCCCCCCCGCACTACTGCCTTTAGCGCCTCCCACAAGGTCGCCTCTGAGACCTCCCCCGTGTCATTCACCTGCAGGTAATTTTTTATGCATTTCCGCAGCCTCTCGCAGACCCCCTCCTCCGACAGCAGTCCCACATCTAGCCTCCATTGCGGGCGTTGATAGCTCGCTCCCCCGAACTGCAGGTCCACCCAATCCGGGGCATGGTCTGAAATGGTAATTGCTGAGTATTCCGTGTTCTTTACCTCCCCCATACAGTCCCTGCTTAGTACAAAGAAATCTATCCTGGAATATACTTTATGGACGTGCGAGTAAAACGAGTAACCCCTTCCTGTTGGCTGTCTATCTCTCCAGGGGTCCACTGCTCCCATTTGCTCCATAAACCCTTTCAGCTCCCTTGCCATTGCTGAGAGTTTACCCGTTCTGGGACACGACCGATCCAAAGTCGGCTCAAGGACCATTTTAAAGTCCCCTCCCATTATTAGCCTGCGAGAATCCAGGTCCGGGATCTTCCCCAGCACTCTTTTAATGAAGTCCAAGTCATCCCAGTTCGGGGCATATATATTCACCAGCACCACTCTTCTCCCCCCCAGTCTGCCCCGTACCATCAGGTATCTGCCCCCCCTGTCTGCGGATATGCCCTCTGCCTCAAATTGCACGCGCTGGTTGATCACGATTGCCACCCCTCTGGACTTCGAGTCCAAGTCCGAGTGGAAGACCTGGCTAATTCAGCCCTTCCTTAGCCTGGTCTGGTCCGACACTTTCAGATGTGTCTCCTGCAACATAATTACGTCCGCCCTCAGGGCCCGCAAGTGCGCGAACACCCGCGCCCTCTTAACCGGCCCATTCAGTCCCTTGACGTTCCAGGTGATCAGCCTGGTCGGGGGGCACATCCCCCCCCCCCCCCCGCCGGTCAGCCATAGCCTTTCTCGGGCCGGCCCCTGGCCCGTGCGTCGCGCCATTCCTGGCCCGCCCTTTGGCTGCCTCCACCCTCGACCTCCTTTCCAGTGCCTATTTCAAGTCCCTCTCCCGTCAGCAGAACAATCCCCCCCTCCCCTAACCCTATCCCCCGATACCCCCACCCCTGCCATCTACTGGCTGTAACTTCCCCCCCCATCAGACTCCCTTGACTAGCTAATCTGCTAGCCCGGTGACTCAACACTCCGGCGCCTTCCTGTCTCATTCCCATTGTTTCCCCGTCCTCCTCCCCACCCACTGGGGCAAGCCGGCTCCAGTGTCTTCCGCGAGCTGCACAAAAAGCACAAACCAGCCCAAACAGGAAAAAAAACCACAGAAAAAAGAGAAAAAGCACATAAATATATACCCAACACACCCCCCCCCCCCCATAAGAAACAAGAGAGACCTCAAAAAAAACAAAAACCAAATAAAAAAAGGTGGGGGGAAAGGGGAGGGTTAACCCCCAAAACCAATGTCCATGAACAAAGGAAAGAGTCAGTAATAATCTTTATTGTCACAAGTAGGTTTTCACTAACACTGCAATGATGTTACTGTGAAAAGCCCCGAGTCGCCACATTCCGCCGCCTGTTTGGGTACACAGAGGGAGAATTCAGAATGTCCAAATGACCTAACAGCACGTCTTTCGAAACTTGTGGGAGGAAACCGGAGCACCCAGAGAAAACCCACGCAGACACAGGGAGAACGTGCAGACTCTGCACAGACAGTGACCCAAACCAGGAATCGAACCTGGGACCCTGGAGCTGTGGAGCAACAGTGCTATCCACTATGCTACCTGTGTCTTCATGTAACCGACGGGATTACGAGGACTTTAAACTTTAAGGCACAAATAACCTTACTAAGGGCACCTGGGTAAAATCTTGATTGATATACTGGTAACCTACCACCAATCTTGTTGTCATCTGTCAACTTAGTTATAATTTTAGTATCACTACCAATAAAGGACATGATCACCAGTGCTTCCAGTGTGATAGCATGGTTCGGGGTCAAAGGCGCTGAATTAAGGCTGTGATCTCAGCAGGGAGGTGTGTTTGAAAGGTAGTTTTAGTTTTGGAGTCAGCTGTTGCTCAGATTGAAGTACAGTAAGAAGTCTTACAACACCAGGTTAAAGTCCAACAGGTTTGTTTCAAACACGAGCTTTCGGAGCACGGCTCCTTCTTCAGGTGAATGAATTCACCTGAAGAAGGAGCCGTGCTCCGAAAGCTCGTGTTTGAAACAAACCTGTTGGACTTTAACCTGGTGTTGTAAGACTTCTTACTGTGCTCACCCCAGTCCAACGCCGGCATCTCCACATCATGGCTCAGATTGAATACAGAGGGTGTGCATGGGTGTCAAGAAGAAGGAGGAGAGTCAATGCAAGTTTGAACTGTTGATGGGGAACGGAGTATGTGTGGGAGTTGAGTAATTCTTCCAGCGATCCAGTTGGGGAACAAAATGCTGAATGACAGATGGCACCTCTGATTTCATATCAGCAACTGGATTGTAAATATAGAATTCTGTGGAAGCGTCATACAGACTCGAAATGTTAACTCTGTTTCTCTCTTCACAGATGCTGAATTTTCTCTTTTTATTGCACATTTTATTGCAAACGACAAAGGTAAAATAAGGATGAAATCCAAAAAGTTAAAAAGCTTAGGAAAGTAGTTGAGAAGTCGGACATGAAAGGCAGCGATCTCAGGATTCCTACCAGTGCCACGTGCTCGTCAGAGTAGAAATAGCAGGATATATTGGATGAATACATGTTTGAAGAGATGGTGTGAAGGGGAGCATTTTAGCTTCCTGGGGCATTGGGACCAGTTCTGGAAGAGTTAGGACCTGCACAAACTGGACAGGGTTACAGCTGTGCAAGACCAGGACTGTTGTCTTTGGGGAGACGTGGGGGTGGGGGGGGGGGGGGGAGGGGGGGGGGGGGAGGGGGGGGGAGGGGGGGGGAGAGTGGGGGAGGGGGGGTTGGGCGGGGGGGGGAGCTGCTTGGGGAAAAGCATTGCTAGAGTGGCTGGAGAGTGCTTAAACTAATGTGGCAGGGGAATGGGAACATATGTCAGGATTCAGAGCAGGGGATAACCAAGAAGAAAAGAGATACACAGCAAGGAGAATAAGAAAAGTAATAGGCAGAGAAACTACGGGCCTGTATCCAATAATGACACTATAAAAAAATGATAGAGACGGGTCAAAAGACTAGCCTTAATCTTTTGTACCTGATTGTTCGGATCATTCAAAATAAACCACCCTGACTTGGAAATTTATCGCTGTTCCTTCATGGTTGCTGGGGCAACATCCTGGAACTCCCTCCCTTACAGCACCGTGGGTGTACCTACTTCAGTGGTTTAAGAAGGCAACTCACCATCATCTTCTGAAGGGCAACTAGAGATGGGTAATAAATGCTTGTCTAACCAGCGACACCTACATCCCGTAAATCAATTTAAAAAAAAGAAAATGGGGAACAATAGAACGATGAGTCTACAGTCAGTAGTAGGGAATTTACTGGAGACCATTATCAAGGATTTCATAGCAGCATTTGGAAAGCAATGATATAATCCAACAAAGCCAGCATGGATTTATGAAAGGGAAATTATGCCTGACAGATCTATGGAGTTAATTGAAGATGTAACCACTATAGTTGACCAGGGAGACCCAGTGGATGTGGTTTATTTGGACTTTTAAATGGCAGATTACTATGTAAAGTTAAAGTGCATGGGATTGAAATGGATAGAAAGCTGGTTAACAGACAGGAAGTAAAACGTTTGAATAAATGGGTTTTTTTTTCCAATTGGCAGACAGTGACTAGTGGGGCACCGCACGGATCTGTGCTGGTACCCCAACTGTTCATATTATAAGTGATTTGGACGAGGGAACTAAATTAAATGTATTATCTCCAAATTTGCAGACAATACAAAGTTGTGTGGGAAGGTGAACTGTGAGGAGGATGAAGAGATGCTTCAGGATTTGGACAGGCTGAGAGATTGGGCATATGCATGGCAGATGCAGTATAATTTAGATACGTCTGAGGTTATCCACTTCCTTGTAAAAACAGGAAGGCAGATTATTATTTGAATGGGTGCAACTTGAGAATGGTGGATACTCAGTGAGACCTTGGTGTCCTCGTGCATCAGTCACTGAAAGTAAGTGTACATAAACGGCAGGCAGTAAAGAAGGCAAATGGTATGGCCTTCAAATGGAGAGGATTTGAGTAAAGGAATAGGGATGTTTTACTACAAATGTATTGTGCATTGGTGACACCATACCTGGAGTATTGTGTGCAGTTTTAGTGTCCTTATCTGAGGAAGGATATTCTTGTAATGGAGGTAGTGCAGCAATGGTGTACCATGCTGATTCCTGGGATGGTGGAGCTGTATATGAGGAGAGACAACGTCAGTCAGGATTATATTCATTGGAGTTAAAAAGAGTGAGAGGGAATCTCATAGAAACTATTATAACAGGACTGGACCGGGATGGATTCAGAAAGAATGTTCCCAATGGTGCGAGAGTCTAGAATTAGGAGTCATAGTTTGAGGATAAGAGGTAAACATTTTGGGACTGAGGTGAGGAGAAATTTCTTCACCCAGAAAGTGGGAATTCACTGCCACAAAAATTAGTTGAGACCAAATGTTGTGCAATTTCAAGACGGAATTAGATAGAGCTCATGGGGTTTTTAAAAAAAAATTTAATTAAGATTTTCACAAAATATAAACAACAAAACAATATTAACAAAAAAGTGGAAAAAACCCAAGAACAACACCCACCCAACTACAAAAGCAACTGCAAACAAAAAACAAAAACAAAAAAACACCCAAACAACAAAAGGGAAAGAGATAACACCCGCCACATCCCACAAACCCATGTACACAGTTCTCCCTCCCACCGAACCAAACCCCCCCCCCCCCCCCCCCCCCCCCCCGGGGTTGCTGCTGCCGCTGGCCTATTTCCCTACCGTTCTGCCAGGAAAGGCTGCCACCGCCTAAAGAACCCTTGTACTGATCCCCTCAGGGTAAATTTCACCTTCTCCAATTTAATGAACCCCGCCATATCATTGATCCAGGCCTCCACGCTTGGGGGCCTTGCGTCCTTCCATTGAAGCAAGGTCTTCCGCCGGGCTACTAGGGATGAAAAGGCCTGAACACCAGCCTCTTTCGCCTCCTGCACTCCCGGCTCCACTGGAACCCCAAAAATTGCGAGTCCCCAGCCTGGCTTGACCCTGGATCCCACCAGCCTCGACACCGTCCTTGCTACCCCCGTCCAAAACTCCCCCAGCGCTGGGCACGCCCATAACATATGGGCGTGATTCGCTGGGCTCCCCGAGCACCTAGCACACCTGTCTTCGCCCCCAAAAAACCTACTCATCCTCGTCCCAGTCATGTGGGCCCTATGCAGCACCTTGGACTGTAAAAGGCTAAGCCTCGCACAGGAACTGTAATTATTTGATTACCTGCAAATGCTCGCATTCCAAGCATTGTCCAGCATCTCTGACTTTGTCTATATAAATGTTTCTGGAACATACCTTGCCATTCACCTGAGGAAGGAGCTGCGCTCCGAAAGCTCGTGTTGAAACAAACCTGTTGGACTTTAACCTGGTGTTGTAAGACTTCTTACTGTGCTCACCCCAGTCCAACGCCGGCATCTCCACCTCATCGCACAGGAAGAGGAGGAATTCACTCTCTCCAGGGCATCCGCCCACGTCCCCTCCTCAATCTTCTCACCCAGCTCATCTTCCCATTTCATAGAATTTACAGTGCACAGAAGGAGGCCATTCGGCCCATCGAGTCTGCACTGGCTCTTGGAAAGAGCACCCTACCCAAACACCCATCCTATCCCCATAACCCAGTTACCCCACCCAACACTAAGGGCAATTTTGGACACTAAGGGCAATTTAGCATGGCCAATCCACCTAACCTGCACATCTTTGGACTGTGGGAGGAAACCGGAGCACCCGGAAGAAACCCACGCAGACACGGGGAGAACGTGCAGACTCCGCACAGACAGTGACCCAAGCCGGGAATCGAACCTGGGACCCTGGAGCTGTGAAGCAATTGTGCTAACCACTATGCCCCTTCCCCTTCAGTTCCTCCACCGAGGCCTCGTCTACCTCCTGCATTACCCGGTATGTGTCCGAAATCCTCCCTCCTCCAACCCACACCCCCAAGAGCACCCAGTCCCGTACAGCATGTGGGGGCAGCAAGGGGGACTCCTCCACCTGTCGCCTGGCAAACGCCCTAACCTGCATGTACCTAAACATGTTCCCCGGGGGGGAGCCAAAACTTCCGCTCTAACTCCCCCAAGCTCGTGAACCTCCCCTCCGCAAACAGGTCCCTCAACCTCCAAACCCCTACCCTGTGCCAGCCCAGAAATCTGCCATCAATGCTCCCTGGGACAAACCGATGGTTCCCCCGTATTGGGGTCTCCATCGAGCCCCCCACTACTCCCCTATGCCGTCTCCATTGCCCCCACATTTTGAGGGTAGTCGCCACCACCGGGCTCGTGGTATACCTCGTTGGAGGGAGCGGCAACGGCGTGGGTTACCAGCGCCTCCAGGCTCGTGCCCATACAGAACGCCACCTCAATCCTCTTCCATGCTGCCCCTTCCCCGTCCATTACCCACTTATACACCATCGCTGCGTTGGCAGCCCAATGTACCCACAGAGGTTGGGCAATGCCAGACCCCCTATCCCTGCCCCGTTCCAGGAACACTCTTCTCTCCCTCGGAGTCCCATGCGCCAACACAAATCCCGTAATACTCCTGTTGACCTTCCTAAAAAAGGCCTTCGGGATAAGAATGGGGAGGCACTGGAACAGGAACAAAAACCTCGGGAGCACCGTCATCTTAACGGACTGCACCCTCCCCGCCAGTGACAGCAGTAACATATCCCACCTCTTAAACTCCTCCTCCATCTGCTCCACCAACCTTGTGAGGTTGAGCTTGTGCAGGGCCCCCCAGCTCCCAGCCACCTGGACTCCTCGGTACCTGAAGCTCTTCCCTCCCTGCTTCAGTGGGAGCCTACCAATCCCCTCCTACTGATCCCCCGGGTGCACCACGAACAACTCGCTCTTGCCCAGGTTCAGTTTATACCCAGAGAAGCCCCCGAATTCAATAAGAATCCTCATCACCTCCGGCATCCCCCCCACCGGGTCCGCCACATACAGCAACAAGTCGTCCGCATAAAGCGACACTTGATGCTCCTCCCCACCCCGCACCAGACCCCTCCAGTTCCCTGACCCCCTCAACGCCATGGCCAGGGGCTCAATTGCCAACGCAAAGAGCAAGGGGTACAGGGGACACCCCTGTCTCATCCCCCGGTACAGGCAAAAGTACTCCGGCCTCCTCCTATTCGTGGCCACACTCGCCATCGGGGCCTCATATGGCAACTCACCTAATGGACAACCCCTCCCCAAACCCAAACCTCTCCAACACCTCCCACAGATACCCCCACTCAACCATATCAAAGGCCTTCTCCGCATCTAATGCCACCACTATCTCCGCCACCCTTCCACAGCCGGCATCATAATAACGTTGAGGAGCCTTCGTACGTTTGTATTCAACTGCCTTCCCTTCACAGATCCTGTCTGGTCCTCATGAATGACCCCCGGCACACAATCCTCTATTCTTGTGGCTAGGATCTTTGCCAGCAGCTTGGCGTCTACATTTAGCAGCGAGATCGGCCTAAATGACCCACACTGCAGAGGGTCCTTGTCCCGCTTCAGGATCAAGGAAATCAGCGCCCGTGACATAGAACATAGAACAGTACAGCACAGAACAGGCCCTTTGGCCCTCAATGTTGTGCCGAGCCATGATCACCCTACTCAAACCCACGTATCCACCCTATACCCGTAACCCAACAACCCCCCCTTAACCTTACTTTTATTAGGACACTACGGGCAATTTAGCATGGCCAATCCACCTAACCCGCACATCTTTGAACTGTGGGAGGAAACCGGAGCACCCGGAGGAAACCCACGCACACAGGGGGAGGACGTGCAGACTCCACACAGACAGTGACCCAGCCGGGAATCAAACCTGGGACCCTGGAGCTGTGAAGCATTTATGCTAACCACCATGCTACCCTGCTGCCCCAAACTTTCATTCCCTGACCGGGAATCGAACCCGAGCCGCGGCGGTGAAAGCGCCGAATCCTAACCACTAGACCACCAGGGTCGCTGACATAGTTGGGGGCAAAGCCCACCCCCCCCGTTCCCTTGCCTCGTTAAAGGTCCGGACCAACAGGGGGCCCAACAGGTCCGCATACCTTTTATAAAATTCCACCGGAAACCCATCCGGCCCCGGCGCCTTCCCCGACTGCATACCCCCTATCCCTTTAACCAACTCCTTCAGCTCGATCGGCGCCCCCAGTCCCTCCACCTGCCCCTCCTCCACCCTCGGAAATCGCAGCTTGTCCAAGAAGCGCCCCATTCAACACCCCTCCACCAAGGGGTTCAGACCGGTACAGTTCCCCATAGAAGCCCCTGAAGACCCCATTAACATCTACCCCCCTCGGCACCACCTTCCCAGCTCTATCCGTCACTCCCCCAATCTCCCTGGCCGTGTCCCGCTTTCGGAGCCGGTGTGCTAGCATCCTGCTCGCCTTCTCCCCATATTCATACACCGCCCCCTGTGCTTTCCTCCACTGAGCTTCCGCCTTTCTGGTAGTCAATATGTCGAACCTGGCCTGAAGGCTACGCCTCTCCCCCAGCAATCCCTCCTCCGGAGCCTCCGCATATCTCCTATCCACCCTCACCATCTCCCCTATCAGTCTCTCCCTCTCCCTCTGCTCCCCCCTCTCCCTATGGGTTCGGATGGAAATCAACTCCCCTCTAGTCACCGCCTTCAATGCCTCCCAGACCGTCCCCCTCGGACCACCCCGTTGTCGTTGGTCTCAAGGTACCTCTCAATACACCCCTGAACAATCTCGGCCACCTCCTCATCTGCCAGCAGCCCCACCTCCAAGCGCCAGAGCGGACGTTAGTCCCTCTCCTTCCCCAGCCCGAGGTCCACCCAGTGCGGGGCATGATCTGAAATGGCAATGGCAGAGTATTCAACATCCTCCTCCCTCGAAACCAGCCCCCTGCTCAGGACAAAAAAATCAATCCTCGAATAGACCTTATGCACGTGGGAGAAAAACGAGTACTCCCTGGCCCTTGGCCTTGCAAACCTCCAGGGATCCCCCCCCCCCCATCTGGTCCATAAATCCCCTCACCTTAGCCGCCGCCGGCCTCCTACCCGTCCGGGACTTGGATCGATCCAATGGGGGATCCAGCACCGTGTTGAAGTCCGCCCCCCATGATCAGGCCCCCCACCTCCAGGTCCGGAATGCGGCCCAACATAGGCCGCATAAACCCCGCATCGTCCCAATTTGGGGCATAAACATTCACCAACACCACCCGCTCCCCCTGCAGCTTACCACTCACCATCACATATCTCCCGCCACTGTCAGCCACCACATTTAACGCCTCAAACATCACCTTCTTCCCCACCAGGATCGCCACCCCCCCGACTCTTCTCATCCAACACTGAGTGAAAGACTTGGCCCACCCATCCCTTCCTCAGCCGAACCTGGTCCGCCACTTTCATGTGTGTCTCTTGGAGCATGGCCACATCCGCCTTCAGCCCCTTCAAGTGCGCAAACACCCGGGCCCGTTTGACTGACCCATTCAGCCCCCTCACATTCCAGGTTATCAGCCGGATCAGATGCTCCCTGCCCCCCTCCCCTGCCGATTAGCCATAACCCATCCCCTGCCCACCACTGGCCAGCGTCCACCGCTCTGCCAGTTCCCCACGGTGGCAACTCCACCCCCCCCCCCCCCCCAGCACCCCCTGAATCCTCCAGCTCCTTCCTGACCATTCCAGTAGCAACCCGGTACCCCCCCCCCCCGGGTAGGACACCCATAGCCGCGCCCCTCCCTTCACAGCACTACCGCGAGCCAGCTAACTTCTGCTGACCCCAGCGACTCCTGCCCTACCTCTGACTCCTCCCCACGTGGGGCTACCCCTCCTCCTTCGTGCCCATCAGTAGGCCCTCCTCCCCCACCCTGCTCTTGCGCGGGAAAAAAAACCCAGCCAGCAACACCCCGCGCTTCTCAGCCCCGACTCCGCCCCCACCATCCCACAGCGCAGGAAACCAGAGAAAAGCCCGCACTTTTGCCCTGCCCAGCCCCGCCTCCTCGAGGGGAACTCCCATTGCCAGTCCCCCCACCAGCTCCCCGCACTCCCCTTTTACCCCCCTGCCCGAACCCGTCCACCAGACCCCTACAAAAAAGACATAACGACATCACCCCACCCACCCTAAAGCCAACCCACATCTTAAATTAAACAGAGCAAACACAAGTACATTATCATACAACATCCCCCATCTTAGACCCTCAGTTTGAGTCCAGTTTCTCGGCCTGCACAAAAGCCCACGCCTCCTCTGGGGACTCAAAATAATGGTGCCGGTCCTTGTAGGTGACCCACAGACGCGCCAGCTGCAACATGCCAAACCTCACGCTCCGTCTGTGGATCACCGCCTTCATCCGGTTAAACCCGGCTCTCCGCTTCGCCACCTCCGCACTCCAGCCCTGGAAGATCCGCACCCCTGTGTTCTCCCACTTGCTGCTCCCTCCTTCTTGGCCCACCGGAGCACGCACTCACGATCCACCAACCGGTGAAACCGCACCAACACCAAGCAGCTCGTTCTGCTTGGGCTTTCTAGCCAGAATTCTGTGGGCCCCTTCCAACACCAGGGGCCCCTGGAAGGACTCAGCTCCCATCAGCGAGTTCAGCATAACTACCACATAGGCCACCAGGTCCGACCCCTCCAGCCCCTCCGTGAGGCCAAGGATCTGAAAATTCTTCCACCTCGACCGGTTGTCCAGCTCCTCGAACCGCTCCTGACACTTTTTATGGTGCGCCTCGTGCATCTCCACCTTCCCCGCGTTGGCTTCGGCCTCATCCTCCCTTTCGGAGGCCTGCTTCTGCAGATCCCGGATCGCGGCCCCCTGGGCTGTCTGAGTCTCCATCAGCTCTCTGGTGGTAGCCTTCAGCGACTCCAGCAGCTCCACCTTAAGCTCCTGGAAACAGCGCAGCAGAGTCTCTTGGTGCTCCTGCGTCCACTGCCTCCAATCCTCCGGGCCTCCACCGGCCGCCATTTTGTTTTTCTTCCCCCACCTTTCCAGGGGTGCTTCCACCGTTTTTCTTCTTACCCCACTCCTGGTCCGGACCATATGACCATAGGGATCGACTCCAGTCCCTTTCCCACGTCGGGATTCGTCAACGAAGTTCCGTTCGTGGCCCTGAAAAGAGCCCCAAAGTCCATTATTCGCAGGAGCTGCCGAACGTGTGGCTTAGCTCTGCATTGCCGCCACCAGAAGCAGAGCTCATGGGGTTAAAGGGATCAAGGGATATTGGGGCCTTGGCAGGATCAGGATATTGAACTTGATGATCATTTTCGTTTTTGGAAATGTTTTTATAGCAGTTTTTCATTTTATACTCTGTACAATAGACAAGGGTATGTGGAATAGGTACAATATACAAGGACTTTCCATTGGCATCATCGAACCCCTGCCTCTGCTTTTGTTTTAGGCTACTTTATTAGATTACATATCTTACAGTTGGTGAATGTCATCTATTCACATATGTGCAGCTCTTTTTCAGGGCAGCACAGTAGCATTGTGGATAGCACAATGGCTTCACAGCTCCAGGGTCCCAGCTTCGATTCCGGCTTAGGTCACTGTCTGTGCGGAGTCTGCACATCCTCCCCGTGTGTGCGGGGGTTTCCTCCGGGTGCTCCGGTTTCCTCCCACAGTCCAAAGATGTGCAGGTTAGGTGGATTGGCCATGATAAATTGCCCTTAGTGTCCAAAATTGCCCTTAGTGTTGGGTGGGATTACTGGGTTATTGGGATAGGGGGAGGTGTTGACCTTGGGTAGGGTGCTCTTTCCAAGAGCCGGGGCAGACTCGATGGGTCGAATGGCCTCCTTCTGCACTGTAAATTCTATGATATCTTTTGCCTTCCCCTTTCCACCCCCTCCCTCTTTATCGATTTGCCTGCCCGCTCTCCCTGGCACCATTCACATTTGTCCTCCATCCCCGGGAAGAGCCTGCTCATTCGGGTTCTTGTTCAGTGTGCTCTGTGCACCAGTTTGAGTTACATGATGCTCAGCCTTGCGCAAGTGGAGATGGAGTTGGCCCTGTCCAGTGCTTCACTCTCGAGTCCCCAGCTATTTCTATCCGTAATTCTTCCTCCCATTTTTCCCATGTGTCGTCCAGTGGGAGTCTGCCCTTTCTAATAGTCATCCATACAGTTCTCCGCAGTTCCCCCTTCCAAGGTTACCCGCGTTCAGTAATTCCTCTAACATTGTGCGTCTCGGAGTCCTTGGGTATATTGTTGTTCCCCGTTCATCTTAATTGTCTGCACCCTACCTGGAGAGCGGGAGTGTGTCCCATCGCTGTAGGTCCTTTTTAACTTCCTCTGCCAGAGTGGTCGGTTTCCACTTATGGATCCTTGTCCAATCATGGGCAATCTGGATCCCCAGATAGAGGAATTTCTTTGGGTTAGTTTGAATGGTAGTGCTTCCAGCTCTTCCCCTCCCCCTTTCGGGTTCACAGGGAAGACTTTACACTTGCTCAGATTGAGTTTCCAGCCTGAGAAGGCTAGAAACTTTTTCAGCAGCTTCATGATCTCTTCATGCCACTTTGCAGGCCCGAGATGTAGAGGAGCATGTCATCCACGTAGAGTGAGACTCTGTGCTCTCTGTCTCTTCTGATTCCCTTTCAGCTTCGTGCCACACGGAGGGTGCTTGCCAGGGCGAATAAGAGCGGGGAGCCGGGGCATCCTTGCCTTGTGCCTCTGTGCAGCTGGAAGCATTCAGAGCTGGTGGTGTTGGTCTGTACTCTCGCCTTGAGGACCTATGAGGTGAACCCTATTCCCTGTCCAAACCGCTCTAGTACTTGGGTGAGGTAATTTCACTCAACTCTGTCGAAGGCCTTTTCTGCTCCAGTCTGACGATCACGTCTGGTGTTCTCTCCCTGGATGGGGCCATTATCACGTTTACCAGTCGCTTGATGTTCACTGTTCGCTGTCTACTCTTGACATAGCCCGTTTGGCCCACTGCGACCACCTCTGATACGCAGTCCTCAAGCTGCTGAGCCAGGATTTTCGCGAGTGTTTTCGCATCCGCATTGAGCAGAAGAATGGGTCTGTATGATCCACATTTTGTTGGGTCACTGTCTTTCTTGGGTATCAGCAATATGGTGGCTTGTGTTAGTGTTGGAGGCAAGATGATCTTGCTAGCGAGTTTGCCGTGGTGGAATTTGAACTCAGGTCCCCAGATCATTATCTCAGGTCTCTGGATTACATAGTCCAGTGACAATACCACTGTGCCACCACCTCAGTAGTTCTCCAGCCATGCCTGCCGTTATCCCTATTTTGAGGTTTGACCTGTCCATCAGTGGATCCTGTACAGATAAAGTCCGCCCCCGTGATTAATCTGTTGGTGTCTATGTCGGGGATTTCTTCCACAATCTTCTTTATGAACTCCATGTCTTCCTAGTCTGAGAGTGCACATTCACCAGGACCACTGGGGCCCCATCCAGGACACCGCTGACCATAACATACCGTCTCCCTTGGTCTATAACTGTCATTGTCGCAGTGAATACCGTAATGTTACTTATCAGTATTGCTACCCCCTGGCTCTCGTCCCACCGCATGAATGGTACGTCTGTCCCACCCAACCCTTTCTTTCCCACAGTCGGTCCTTGTCCCTCAGCTGTTCTCTTGGAGAAAGTAAGAAGTCTTACAACACCAGGTTAAAGTCCAACAGGTTTGTTTCAAACACGAGCTTTCGGAGCACGGCTCCTTCTTCAGGTGAATGGAAAGCCTTTCCATTCACCTGAAGAAGGAGCCGTGCTCCGAAAGCTCGTGTTTGAAACAAACCTGTTGGACTTTAACCTGGTGTTGTAAGACTTCTTACTGTGCTCACCCCAGTCCAACGCCGGCATCTCCACCTCTTGGAGAAAGGTGATGTCGGCTTTCATACTTTTCAGAAGGGCAAAGACTCTGGATCTGTTCACTGGGCTGTTAAGTCCCCTGACTTTCCAGGTAACTATACAAATGGTGGGGGGGGGTTCGTTTTTCGGGTTGCTAATCTCCTTCTCCCGGGGTGGCCAGGGACCCCTCGTCTCATGGATCTGCTGGAAGGATGTGATTGCAGTCGAAAGGATGAAGAGGAGATGCACCAGGATATCTGGGCTGGAGGGTTTGAGTTACGAAGAAAGGCTTCTTATGCTAGGATTGTTCTCCTTAGAGCTGAGAAGGCTGAGGACAGGCCTGACTGAGTTGTACAAAACTATCAAATGAAGATGGGGTAGATATGAAGGAACCTATTGTGTTAGTAGAGGCTTAATTACCCCGGGGGAGCATAGATTTAACATAGGGAACAAGGGATTGAGAAGTGATTTGAGGAAAAACTTTTCATCCATAGAGTGGTTGTGAATCTGGAACTTCATATCCAAAAGGGCGATCAAGCTGGGAACCCTGACAACATTTAAGAAGCATTTAGATGAACACTTGAAACACCATCGCATACAAGGCGACCAAGTGCTGGGAAATGCCATGAGAATAGATCGGTGTTTCAGGGCTGGCACAGACATAATAGGCCAAATGGCTTCTCTCTGTGCTGCACAACTCTCTGACTGGAAGGTTTTGATGTGTCATCACACTGCACGTTTTGACATTGTAGGCCATTCTCGTTGACCAACAGCAGGGCTTCTGTCCTGTCGGGGATGTAATGGACTATTTATTTATTTATTTTTTTAAATTTTATTCAAATTTTTCAACAACAAATTTTCTCCCAACAATAAAATAAACAAGGTATAGAAATAAACAGAAAGAACGATCCCCCCATCCCCCCCCCCCCCCCCCGCCCCAATACAAAGCAATAAATTAATAACAATACAAAAAAGAAGAAAGTAGCAAACAAAGTCGCAAAAACAAACCCCCTTAGCAGACCCCTGACCCACACCCCCCTTCCCCCCCCCCCCCCGGGTTGCTGCTGAGATTGATCACCCTCCGCCAGAAAATCAAGAAATGGCTGCCACCGCCGGAAGAACCCTTGTACCGACCCCCTCAGGGCAAACTTGACCTTCTCCAGCCTGATGAACCCAGCCATATCGTTAATCCAGGCCTCCGGGCTCGGGGGCTTCGCGTCTTTCCACTGCAAAAGAATCCTACTAGAGATGCAAAGGCCAGGGTACCGGCCTCTCTCGCCTCCTGCACTCCTGGCTCCGACTCCGGCTACCCCAAAGATGGCGAGCCCCCAGCCTGGTTCCACCCTGGAACTAACCACCTTGGACAAGGTCCCCGCCACCCCCTTCCAAAATCCCTCTAACGCCGGACACACCCAGAACATGTGCGTGTGGTTTGCCGGGCCTCCCGAACACCTCCTACACCTGTCCTCTCCCCCAAAGAACCGGCTCATCCTGGCCCCCATCATGTGCGCCTTATGCAGCACCTTCAGCTGAATTAAGCTGAGCCGTGCGCAAGAAGAGGACGAGTTCAACCTCCCCAGGGCGTCCGCCCATATCCCCTCATCGATATCCTCCCCAAGCTCCTCCTCCCACTTCGCTTTCAGCTCTTCCATCGAGGCCTCCTCCTCCTCCTGCATCAGCTGATAAATTGCCGAGATCCTACCCTCACCAACCCACGTCTCCGAGAGCACCCTATCCTGCACCCCCCTAGGCGGCAGTAGCGGGAACTCCGCCACCTGCCGCTTAACAAACGTCCTAATCTGCATATCCCTGAAAGTATTCCCGGGGGGAGACCCCACTTCCCCTCCAACTCCTCTAAAGTCGCAAACTTCCCATCGAGGAAAAGGTCCCTCATCCACCTGATGCCTGCCCTATGCCAACTCAACGGTGATTGCACCGTATCCGGGCCCACACCGAGGCCTTCACTTCCCCCCTAATGCCGCCTCCACAATCCCCAAATTTTGAGGGAAGCCACCACTACTGGACTCGTAGAGTACCTTGCCGGGGGGAGTGGGAGCGGGGCCGTCATCAATGCCTCCAAGCTCGTACCCACACAGGACGTCACCTCCAACCTCTTCCATGTGGCACCCTCCCCCTCCATCACCCACCTACGAATCATTGCCACATTCGCAGCCCAGTAATACCCACACAAGTTGGGGAATGCCAAACCGCCTACCTCCCTGCCTCGCTCCAGGAATACCCTCCTCACTATTGGGGTCTTCCACGCTCACACGAACCCCAGAATACTCTTATTAACTCTCCTAAAAAAAACCTTTGGAATCAATATGGAGAAGCGCTGGAATAGAAACAAAAACCTTGGGAGCACCGTCATCTTAACTAACTGGACCCGATCCGCCAAAGAGAGTGGCAGCGCATCCCACCTCCTAAACTCCTCCTCCATCTGTTCCACCAGCCTCGAATAATTTAGCCAATGCAGGACCCCCCTGCTCCTAGCTATCTGGACCCCAAGATATCTAAAGCTCCTATCTGCCCTCTTCAACACCCTCTCCTATCTCCCTCTCCTGGTCCCCCAGGTGCAGCACAAACAGCTCACTCTTCCCCACGTTGAGCTTATAGCCCGAAAAATCCCCAAACTCCCCAAGTATCCTCAACACGTCTGGCATCTGCCCCCCCCCCCCCCCCCCCCCCCCCGCCGGATCCGCAATGTACAACAGTAAATCATCTGCGTACAGCGACAACCGGTGCTCCCACCCCCGCACAATCCCCCTCCAGTTCTTCGAGTCCCTCAGCGCCATGGCCAAGGGCTCAATCGCTAACGCGAAGAACAGGGGAGACAAGCGGCTCCCCAACCTTGTCCCCCAGGGCAGCTGAAAGTCCTCCGACTTCCTCCCATTCATCACCACACTGACTACCGGGGAACTATGCAGCAGCCTCACCCAGCTAATGAATCCCTCACCAAACCCAAACCTCCTCAGCACTTCCCACCCTGTCAAAAGCTTTCTCCGCATCCATCGATGCTACTATTTCCGCCTCCCCATCTGCCGGCGCCATCATCATGATATTATGAAGCCGCCACACATTGACATTCAGCTGCCCCCCTTCACAAACACCGTTTGGTCCTCATGGATAACCATCGGGATCACATCTTCCACCCTCCTGGACAGTATCTTAGCCAACAACTTTGCATCCATGTTGAGGAGTGAAATCGGCCTGTAAGACCCACACTGGAGGGGGTCCTTATCCCGCTTCAGGATCAGCGAGATTATTGCTCTAGACATCGTCGGGGGCAAAGCCCCCCCCTCCCTCGCCTCATTCAGGGTCCTCACAAGCAGCGGACCCAGCAGGTCTGAGAACTTCTTATAAAACTCCACCAGGAACCCGTCAGGTCCCGGTGCTTTCCCTGTCTGCATGCTCCTCAGCACCTCCATCAGCTCCTCCAACTCGACTGGGCCCCCCAGACCCTCCACCCGCTCTCCCTCCACTCTTGGGAACTCCAGCTTATCCAGAAAGCGGTCCATCCCGCCCTCCTCTCTAGGGGGCACCGACCGGTACAGCCCCTCGTAAAAGGATCTGAACACCTCATTAATGTCCCGACCACTCCGCACCAGGTTCCCTCCTGCATCTGTGACTCCCCCTATCTCTCTCGCTGCCTCCCGCTTCCGGAGCTCGTGGGCCAACATCCGACTTGCCTTCTCCCTGTACACCGCCCCCTGCGCCCTCCTCCACTGCGCCTCCACCTTCCAGGTGGTCAGTATATCGAACTCCGCTTGGAGACTGCGACGCTTCTTCAAAAGCCCCTCTTCCAGGACATCTGCATACCTCTTGTCCACCCTTACCATTTCTTCCACCAACCTCTCCCTCTCAACACTCTCTCCCCTCTCCCTGTGCGCCGGAATAGATATCAGCTCCCCTCTAACCACCACCTTCAGCGCTTCCCAGACCACCCCAACTTGCACCTCCCCATTGTCATTAGCTTCCAAATACCCCTCTATATCCCTACGGACCCGCCCACATACTTCCTCCTCTGCCAGAAGCCCACATCTGATCCATGAACCCTCTCAGCACTGAGGCCACCGCCAGCCTCTTGCCCGTCCTTGACCTCAAACGATCCAGAGCTGGATCCAACACAGTATTAAAATCCCCTCCCAAGATCAAGCCCCCAGGTCTCCAGGTCCGGGATCCGGCTCAACATTCGCCGCATGAAGCCCGCATCGTCCCAGTTGGGGGCGTACACATTAACCAGAAACACCCGCTCCCCTTGAAGCCTACCACTCACCATTACGTATCTGCCTCCACTGTCCGCCACCACACTCGATGCCACAAACGACAGGCTCTTGCCAACTAAAATCACCACCCCTCGATTCTTCGCATCTAGCCCCAAGTGAAACACCTGCCCAACCCAGCCTCTTCTCAGCCTCACCTGATCCGCCACCTTAAGGTGCATCTCCTGGAGCATAGCCACGTCCGCTCTGAGCCCCTTCAAATGCGCCAAGTCCCGGGACCGCTTCACCGGTCCATTCAGCCCCCTCACATTCCATGTGACCAGATGAATCTGGGGGTTCTTCCCCCTCCCTCTGCGCTGGTCAGCCTCAGCTCTCCCTCGGCTCACCACGTGCCCGTAGAACCCTCCAGGCCCGTTCCCCATGGTGGCAGACCCCCTTCCCAACCTCCCCCATCACCAGCAGTTCCCCTTCGGCCCCTGCAGCAGCAACCCGGTACCCCCCTATTTCCCCCCCGCCCAAGCTAGGGCCCCCCTAGCTGCGTAACCCCTTCCAGCGTACTTCCGTAAGTCAGCCGACTCCTGCTGACCCCGGCTGCTCCCACCATCCCAACGACCTGGGATGCAATTGTGTTGCATCCCTGATGCAACACAACCACTGTTCCCCCCTCCCAGTGCCGGCCCCGCCCACTGCTCCTACAGCGAGGGGAGAAAACCCGCGCTTCCACCCCAAACCCAGCCCCCCCGACCCAACACACGGGACAAAGACGGGCAATGACCCAGCGGGACCGCGAACAGCTCCCCAGCCCTCCACCAGTGAAGAAACAAAAAAGCACCCAAATAAATAAATAACAGCCCCAAAAAGCGAAAAAGCAGAAAAGCAAAAAGGCATCATCAAACACAACCAATAAAAACGAAAGGATACCAAGGTGGACAAAGCCTTGTACATCATTCCCCAGCCCCCCCCCCCCCCCCAGTCCTCAGTTCGAGTCCAGCTTCTCTGCCTGGACAAAGGCCCAGGCCTCCTCCGGAGAATCGAAGTAGAGCTGGCGATCCTTGTAAGTGACGCAGAGGCGGGCCGGCTGTAGCAGGCCAAACTTCACCCCCTTCCTGTGAAGCACTCCCTTCGCCCGATTGAAACCAGCCCTTCTCTTCGCCACCTCCGCGCTAAGTCCTGATAGATCCTGATCTCTGCATTCTCCCACTTGCTGCTCCTTTCCTTGTTCGCCCATCTCAGCACACACTTACGGTCAACGAAGCGGTGAAAACGGACCAGCAGCGCCCTAGGCGGCTTGTTCAACCTGGGCTTCCTCACAGCACTCGATGGGCACCCTACAGCTCCAAGGGTCCCTGGAATGACGCCGCGCCCATTAACGAGTTCAACATCAGCCACGTAGGCCCCCAAATCCGATCCTTCCAGCCCCTCCGGGAGGCCCAGAATCCGCAGGTTCTTCCGACGGGAGCAGTTCTCCATCTCCTCCATCCTCGCAAGCCACTTCTTGTGGAGCGCCTCGTGCGACTCCACCTTCACTGCCAGGCCCAGGAGTTCGTCCTCGCTCTCCGAGGCCTTTTGCCGTAGCTCTTGGATCTCTGCACCCTGAGCCGTCTGAGTCGCCATGAGCTTGTCGAGCGAGGCCTTAAACGGTTCCAGGATCTCAGCCTTCAGCTCTCTAAAGCCGCGCTGAAGCAGATCCTGCTGTTCCTGCACCCACTGCTGCCACGCTGTCGATTCCCTGCCTGCCGCCATCTTGTTTTTCCTGCCTCTGCTCCAAAGCCGATTTTTTGACCGCTCCGCTCCTGGTCCAGTCCATCCATCGGCAGATAAGGACAGTGGATGTGTTCCCACACGGGGGAAAGTCCAACCAGCACCGTTATGGGCCCTTAAAAGAGCCCAAAAGACCAAAAATAGCAGGAGCTACCGAACATGCGGCTGAGCTCTGCATCACCGCAACCGGAAGTTTGTAATGGATTATTTATAAGCACCCATTATCTTTTTTTGAAAATATTTCATTGAAAACTCTTTCATTCCAAACAGAATAATATGAAACAGTTGCTTCAAGTTACACTGCAAAAAGAATGCAATCAATAATTCTAGGTCATAGATCTGTATCTCTGATCTATGATTATTGATTGTTCTTTTTGCATTGTGATTTTAAACAATTCTGGTTAGAATGAAAAAGTTTTCAATAAAAATATTTTCAAAAAAGTTAATGGGTGCTCATAAATAATCTATTAATCCCTGACAGTACAGAAACCCTGCTGTTGGCCAACGAGAATGGTCTACAACAGGGGTGGGCAAACTTTTCCGTGCAAGGGCCACATTCAGAAATTCACAATTTTAAAGGGCCGCATAGTATATTAAGTAAAATAATTACTTCACCCGGTTATGATTCTGGGCGCCTCATATAGAACATAGAACAGTACAGCACAGAACAGGCCCTTCGGCCCTCGATGTTGTGCCGAGCAATGATCACCCTACTCAAGTCAATGTATCCACCCTATACCAGTAAGTAACCCAACAGCCCCCCCCCCCCCCCCCCCCCCCCCACCATTAACCTTAAAAAAAAAATGTTTTATTATTTTTTTTAATGACTTGGTGGGCCGCAAAAAGGCCTTCGGCAGGCCGCAGGCGGCCCGTGGGCCGTAGTTTGCCCACCCCTGGTCTACAAAATCAAATCAAGAACACAACTTCTACCCCTCAACAACTGATGGTGAATAACTCTTTGAAAAAAGAAATCAATTGCTGCCGTCTTAGGTAGAACCTGTCTACAACCCCTGAATGGTGCACATGACCTTCTCCAAATGTAGGAACGACAGACATGAGGTCACTCAACTAGGCCGAGGCACTGGATGGAGTAGAAGACCTCCACCCAAGCAAAACTTACCTCAGGGATATTAATGAGGCAAAGGCGAGGATGTCCATCTTCACTCCCAGCTGCAGCACAAGTCTGACACCCCAGAAATGGCCACCAATGGACATAGCTCCAATTCGACCCTCAATATCTCTGACATGGTGTTGAAGAAAAAGATCCAAAAGCTTACCAGCTTGGGACAAGACCAGAACATATGAGTGTGGTTCCCCGGCCCCTGTGAACAATGCTCACACCTGTCCTCTGCCGCATAAACAGAACCATGCATCCTCGCCTTGGTTAGATGAGCCCTGTGCATCATCTTGAATTGGATCAAGCTAAGCCAAGCTCAAGAGGACAATGAGTTGAGCCTGTGAAGAGCCTTGTTCTACACATCATCCAGAATAGGACCCAATTCACCGCCTCATTTGAACTTTATCTCAGTCAATGGAGCAGACTTCACTGATAGGATCTGACTATAAATACACAAAATATAACTGCCACCAGATCTACTCACAAAATCCACTTCAATAGGGAGAATGGTGGCACTAAGGGAAAGACGTACGCCAAAAATTGCGAATCTGAAAATATCTAAACAGTTTGGAACCAGGAAATTGAAATTATTCCGACAGCTCCTCAAAGCTGGCACGCCTTCCCTCTGTCAAAACGTCCGCAAACCTCTTCACACCCTTCCGCTCCCATGATCTAACCATCGAGACTAACTCCACTGGCAACCATAGGTGATTATTGCAGATAGGGGTCATTAAAGACATGAAGCTAAATTCAAAATGCTGTCCAAACTGCTTCCAGATTCTCATGGTGGACACGGCTACTGGATTTGATTAAAATCTTGCAGGAGATAGTGACAGTGACACAGTTCCTAAAGCATCCAAACTAGAACCCCTATAAAAACTTGCCTCTATTTATCCCATATAGAACTCAGATCTCTAAACCATCCTGTTCTTCCTCAATATTGACTGTCCAATAATAAAATAATAAATTTAGTAAAGCTAGCCCACCTGACTCTCTGTCTCTCTGTAGGAATGCCGTACAGATCCTTGGTGTCTCACCCATCCAAATGAAAGAGGAGACTAATTTGTTAACTCTGTCAAAGAAGACTTTGGGCAAAAAGTGGGGAGAGACTTAAAAAAAATAAAATCCTCGGAAGAACATTAATTTTAATAGTCTGAACCCTGTTCGCCAAAGACTGGAGGAGGTTATCCCAATTTTGTAAGTCAGATTTGACCCCATTAACTAGGCTAGTCTAATTTAATTTATGAATCGAGGCCCAATTGTGGGCCTCTTTGCTGCCCAGACAACAAAAGCTAGATCTGGCACGGTGAAAAAGGTAACGCCCAGAGATGGTCTCCACTCCGCGGGTGTTGAGGGGGAGGGGGATTAATGAGGAAGTATTCGCTCTTATCCAAATTCAACTTATTCTCCAGAAAGAGCCAAGATTTCTAAGTAGTCTTCAAAACCCCTCTAAATCTCCTCCTTACTGAAAATGTATGCCCTCTGGTTATTGACTCCTCTACTCAGGAGAAAAGTTTCTTCATAACTACCCAATCCATGTACCTCATAATTTTGTACACCTTGATGAGCTTCCCTCTTATCTGTTCTAAGGAAAACAACACCAGCCCAACCAGTGTCTGTTCAAAGCTGATACCCTCCAGCAAAGGCAGCATCCTGATGAATCTCCTCCCTCACTCCTTCTAGGGTCAGTGCAGACTTGATGGGCCCGATGGCCTCCTTCTGCACTGTGACTTCTATTATTCTGCATGAGGTGTTGTCAGCAAAAATCCAGTACCTGCAAGTGTAGCTGAAGGTGCAGGGGCAGGCGGTGCTGACAACCTTGCATGTCACCCGGACCAACACCGCATGGGTGGCATCGACAATGGAACCTTGGGGGCTAAAGTATCAATCATGGATCAGGATGTCCAAGGCCTCGGGCACACTATGCAGGCCGTGGCCGAGGCACAGGGCAGGGCTTCCCTGTAACAGGCAGCTATGTGCCAGGGCCATGTGAATATTGCAGCGGCACTCCAGAGCTTGACCCAGTCATAACGTATTATGGCTGAGGGTGTCGGAGGCATTTCCAGGTGCGCACTGACCTGTGTGGTAGCCCCAGTGGTTAGGGCCGGGTGCGCCCCCATCACAAAGAATAGTCTGGGGTCCATTGGGGATCGCGAGGGAGGAGAGGGCACGCCACCTCGGACACCCGAGTGACTGCTGGGCCCATCCAGAGCCAGTAGTTCGAAAGGACCGCTGTCAAAGGGGACCCATGGGATGGAAATCGCAGCAGGCTGCCTCCATTCCTGATGTACCACCTGGGATCAATCTGGCCGAAATGGTAGGGCCTGTAATGCCAGAAAGGTAGGCATCAGTTATGTTTGTACGGGTGCAGGGCACAGGATAGCATTGAGGGCTATGGCCCAAACCCTAATAGAGATGTTCATCTGTTTCACATGTTACCTTCAAAATTAACACCTGTGCACAAAAATTCCAAACTGCCTGGGTGCTCTTTCAGAAGGGGGTGCGGAATTGGCTGGTCTGGCTGCAGAGGAAGGGTGGGGGGTGGGAGGGGAGGCGGGGTGGGAGCTGGGTGCACGTTGGAGACGGGCTTGGGCCAGGGACTCCAGATCAGACACCGCTCACCACTCCATGCCCCGCCCCTGCTCGCCATCCCCCGTATCCTCCTGATCAGACGAGGGCTGATGTTCATCCTCCTCCTCCAGCACATCTCCCGTATGCTGTCCGATGTAGTGGAGGATGCAGCAGGCTACCAGGATGTGGGAGACCCTCCTAGTGCTCGACTGGAGGATCCGTCCACAGCAGTCCATGAACGTGATCTGCACCTTCAGGATGCCGAAGCACTGCTCGATCACTCCCCTGCTCGCTGAATGGGCTTTGTTGTAGCGAGTATCCATGTCAGTCTGTGGCCTCTAGATAGATGTTGTTAGCCATCACCAGAAGGTGTCAGGAACAAGGGAGTGTGCCAGAATGAAGGTCCCGTGCACACTGCTTGGTTATCAGGCACAGACATGCTTGATCTGCAGCTCATGATCACACACTATTTCTATGCTCATCGAGTGGAACAGCTTTTGAATTGTAAAGACTGGTGCGTCATGGGCCGCTGCTCACAGGGAGATATACATCCCACCCCTCACTCACTATACATGGGGTATCCCAATGATGATGGAAACCCCGCTGCTGGGCATCTTGGTGTGCTTGGTCCACATTCAAATCAATTTGATATGTTCTGCCATCTGGGCAGACAGGGCCTGAGTGGTGGCACAGATGAACCTGGGCAGAGAGTCTGTGATATCTCGCACAGGTTCTTACTCGGCGACTGGATGGACCCATGGTATAAACGTTGAGGCAGACATATCACGTTGATGGCCATCAGAAGCGGGAGTGCTCGCCCATATCCACGCTGTTCCATGTGCGCTATGATCCTGCAGATATGCCGTACAGTCCACCTGCTCTGCCGGGATCTCTGAAGGCATGCCCGGTCTGGCAGGTCCTCAAATGACAGGCACTGCTGATAAACACAAGACCTCATGCTGCATCTCCTTCACACCTCCTCCTCGGCCCGTTGGGCGGCTGGCTCGGCATCCTCACCAGCTGGCTTCTGTTCTTGTGGGACAGGCTCCACCATTGCAGGGTCCTCCTCAAGCAACTCATTCTCATACAGGCACAGTGCATTTGTCACATGATGAAGGCCAGAAGAAAAACTTGTTGTTGGTAATTCCTCTTAACGGAGGCAGATTATCGTGGAGATTCTGGAGAATACCGGGTCAGGCTCGCTAATGATGTGCCAATGTTTACTTTACATGTGGAGAAGCATGCATTGGCGCAATTGCCGATGCACCGGAGCATGGTATACTGTCGAAAACCCAGCGCGGGCCACGATTTTCATCTCACATGTGATTCTCCCCAAATCACGTTTCGCAATTCCAGCGTTGCTGGATGGATAATCCTGCCCTATGGGGAACATCAGACATGTCTGCACCCTAGACATTGTGCCTTCATCTTGGACCACTCGACAGTTCCTGACACCTTTGAGGAACTGCAATTGGTGAGGAGTTGAATCCTGGGCGACACGGGTTATCAACTGCAGCCCTAGCTGATGGTACCTATCCAGATGCCATAGACCAACACGGAGACCCTCTCCAATGACACCCATGATGTGACCAGGGTCGTTATCGTGAGGTGCATCAGCAAACTGAAGATGTGGGTCATGGGCATGGACCACTCTGTAGAGGCCATCTAGTTAGCACTGGGAGGGTCTCCACGTAGTGCTGGAGGAGGGAGATGAAAGCCAGGACCCGTCTGATGAGGAAGATGCGGGTGGACAACAAGGATGGGCTGCGCATGGGGCCCAGAGAGGCACAGCAGGCCACACAACATGTGTGCCAGCGATGGGACGCTTTAATCACCTCCAGGCTCACCAACAAGGGGGCCTCGCAGACAGCATGAGCATCCTCGCACCCCCACACCCCTCCCTCCCTGCACCACATCCCGCTGCCTGCAACCCCGTACGTGATTTCCACCGGCCCCTAGCTTGGCAGTAACAGCGGATCTGGTCCATGGAATCGAGGATGAAGATGATCCACTCTGCAATGAGCTTTGGTGCTCCTCATCGGTTGAAAACATCTGAACCCTGCCCATAGAAGCACTTTCCACCATCCACCCGGGTGGTCCTTGCATGCATGCTGGCCATTCCATCACAAGGTTTCACAGAACACTTGGGATGGCGGGATGAGGATGGGGTGCGGGGTTTTGGGGTGGGGTTAGGCTTGTAAAGGAAGCGGGAGGAGGGGGGTACCGGGGCAATGTGTGGTGTTCAACTCAGCCTAACTCCAACGTCCGCCCATTTCCCTCTGCCCTACACCTTAGTGCATTGTGGGAGGTGTTTATTGACAAAAGATACACATTTCCGTACAGGTTTTGCCCTTGCCCCTGACGCTACACTGTGTGTTGCACCCGTGCCACCTTAATTGGTGTCTACTTTTCTGCCGTTACAGCTCCCAATGCTGCATCGAGGTGAATACCCAGGTGGTACATCAGGCGTCGAGGTGGCCTGCTGAAATTTCTGCTCCATGACATGGATCCCCTCTCTGGGCATCCTCCGGAGTGACTGGACCTGGATGGGACCTGTAGTCACTGAGTTGTCCCAGATGGCATGCTGTCACTCTGTTTCACCTGCCGACCATCAGATATGCCATGGACAGGATGGGGGGAGGGAGATTCCTAGGCCCTGTGGAGTTTCAACACCAGGAGCAAGAGGGTAACTAGAGAAAGGATTGGCCCATTTAAAGACAAAAGAGGGAATTTATACATGGACTCAGAGGAAATGGGTGAGATTCTTAATGAGTACTTTGCATCGGTATTCACAAAGGAGAGGGACAAGATGGATGTTTAGGCTAGGGATGGATGTTTAAATACTCTCGGTCCAGTTGTCATACGGAAGGGGGAAGTTTTGGGTATTCTTTTTTTTAAATAATTTTTATTGAAAAACATTTTTACATGAAAATATTTACCCCAACTAACTATAGAATATTACAAAATATTCCCTCTTAACAAATATCCCCCCCCCCGCCCGAACTCGCGCGCGTTGTCCCTCCCCCCCCGCCCACCTCCCCAAAAACAAACAAAGCAACAATCAACATCAACCATGAACTGCGGACAAATTTGCCCGCATTACAACCGTACAAAACCCACCACACCCGTTGTTGCCACCCCCCCTCCCCCCCCCCCCCCCGGGTTGCTGCTGCTGCGACCTCTGTACCCTATCTCTGAGCCAAAAAGTCGAGGAAAGGCTGCCACCGCCTGAAGAACCCTTGTACCGACCCTCTCAGGGCGAATTTGACCCTTTCCAACTGAATAAAGCTTGCCATGTCATTAATCCAAGTTTCCACGCTTGGAGGCCTCGCGTCCTTCCACTGTATTAGTATCCTTCTTCGCGCAACTAGGGACGCAAAGGCCAGTACTCCGGCCTCTCTCGCCTCCTGTACCCCCGGCTCCACCCCAACCCCAAAGATCGCTAGTCCCCATCCTGGTTTGACCCTGGATCCCACCACCCTCGACACCGTCCTTGCCACCCCCTTCCAGAACTCCTCCAGTGCCGGACATGCCCAAAACATATGGACATGGTTCGCTGGACTTCCCGAACACCTGACGCATCTGTCCTCACCCCCAAAGAACCGACTCATCCTTGTCCCCGTCATATGGGCTCTATGTAGCACCCTAAATTGAATGAGGCTAAGCCTCGCACACGAGGAGGAAGAATTAACCCTCTCCAGGGCATCCGCCCATGTCCCATCCTCTATCTGCTCTCCCAGCTCCCCCTCCCACTTGGCTTTCAGCTCCTCTACTGATGCCTCCTCCGCCTCCTGCATTACTTTGTATATGTCCGATATCCTCCCCCCTCCGACCCAGACCCCCGAGAGCACCCTATCGCTCGCCCCCCTACTGGGGAGCAAGGGAAACCCTTCCACCTGGCGTCTAGCAAATGCCTTCACCTGCAAATGTCTAAACATGTTTCCCGGGGGAAGCCCGAATTTCTCCTCCAGCTCTCTCAGGCTCGCAAACCTCCCATCTACAAACAGATCCTTCAGCTGCCTGATGCCCACCCTATGCCAGCTCTGGAATCCCCCGTCCATGTTCCCCGGGATGAATCTATGGTTCCCTCTTAACGGTGCCTCCATCAGACCTCCCACTTCCCCCCTGTGTCGCCTCCACTGCCCCCAGATCTTGAGGGTGGCCGCCACCACCGGGCTCGTGGTGTACCTCGTGGGAGGGAGCGGCCATGGCGCCGTTACTAGGGCCCCCAGGCTTATGTTGCCACAGGACGCCCTCTCCATTCGTTTCTAAGCTGCCCCCTCCCCTTCCATCATCCACTTGCGCACCATCGATACATTAGCCGCCCAGTAATACCCCAAAAGGTTGGGTAATGCCAGCCCTCCACTCTCCCTACTCCGCTCCAAGAAGACCCTCCTCACCCTCGGGGTGCCGTGCGCCCACACGTAGCTCATGATGCTGCTCGTCACCTTTTTGAAGAAGGCCCTAGGGAGGAAGATGGGCAAGCACTGAAATAAAAACAAAAACCTCGGGAGGACCGTCATTTTAACGGACTGCACTCTGCCCGCCAGCGACAGCGGCACCATGTCCCACCTTTTAAATTCCTCCTCCATCTGTTCCACCAGCCTGGAGAAGTTCAACTTGTGGAGAGTCCCCCAGTTCCTTGCCACCTGCACCCCTAAATATCTAAAACTCTTTCCTGCTCTCTTCAACGGGAGTCTCCCGATTCCCTCTTCCTGGTCCCCTGGGTGTATCACAAATACCTCACTCTTACCCAAGTTTAGCTTGTACCCCGAAAAGTCCCCGAATTCTGCTAGCAGTTCCATCACCTCCGGCATTCCCTCTTCTGGGTCTGCCACGTATAGCAGCAGGTCGTCCGCGTATAGCGATACCCGGTGCTCCTCCCCGCCCCTTGTCAGCCCTCTCCACCCCCCTGAGCCCCTCAGTGCGATCGCCAACGGTTCAATTGCCAGTGCGAAGAGCAGGGGGGACAAGGGGCACCCCTGTCTGGTCCCCCGGTGGAGCCCAAAATACTCCGATCTCCTACCATTCGTCACTACACTTGCCGTCGGGGCCGAATAGAGCAGCTTCACCCATTTAATAAATCCCTCCCCAAATCCAAACCGTTTCAGCGTCTCCCACAGGTACTTCCACTCCACCCTATCAAATGCTTTCTCCGCGTCCAATGCCACCACTATCTCCGCCTCCCCCTCCACTGCCGGCATCATGATGACGTTTAGCAGTCTCCGCACGTTCGTATTAAGCTGCCGCCCTTTCACAAAACCCGTCTGGTCCTCGTGTATCACCCCTGGCACACAATCCTCTATCCTGGTAGCCAGGATCTTTGCCAGCAGCTTGGCGTCCACATTCAGGAGCGAGATAGGCCTATATGACCCACACTGCACGGGGTCCTTGTCCCGCTTCAAGATCAGAGAGATCAGTGCCTGCGACATTGTCGGGGGCAGAGCCCCCCCCCCCCCCCTCCCATGCCTCGTTGAAGGCTCGCACCAGCACGGGGCCCACCAAATCCGCATATTTTTTATAAAATTCCACCGGGAACCCGTCTGGCCCCGGCGCCTTCCCCGACTGCATATGCCCAATCCCCTTGACTAGCTCCTCTAACCCTATCTGCGCCCCCAGCCCCTCTACCAGCTCCTCTTGGACCTTGGGGAACCTCAGTTTGTTCAAGAAGCCCTCCATCCCCCCTCCCCTCGTCGGCGGCTCTGACCGATACAGCTCCTTATAGAAGTCTCTGAAAACCCCATTTACTTCTGGCCCCTTCTGCACTACGTTCCCACCCCTCTCCCTCACTCCCCCAATTTCTCTAGCCGCATCCCGCTTGCGGAGCTGATGCGCCAACATCCTACTCGCCTTCTCCCCATACTCATAAATCGCGCCTGGCGCCCTTCTCCACTGTGTCTCCGCCTTTCTGGTGGTCAACAGGTCAAACTTAGCCTGCAAACTGCGCCGTTCCCCCAACAGCCCCTCCTCTGGTGCCTCCGCATATTTCCTATCCACGTCCAGAAGCTCCCCCACCAGCCTCTCCCTCTCCTGTCTCTCCCTCCTTTCCCTATGTGCCCGTATGGAGATCAGCTCCCCCCGGATCACCGCCTTCAGGGCCTCCCATACCATCCCCACCTGCACCTCCCCCGTGTCATTAATGTCCAGATATCTTTCAATGCTCTTCCGGACCCTCTTACACACCTCCTCATCCGCCAGCAACCCCACATCCAGACGCCACAGCGGACGCTGGTCTCGCGCCTCCCCCATTTCCAAATCTACCCAGTGTGGCGCGTGGTCTGAGACCGCTATGGCCGAGTACTCCACATCCCGTACTTTCGGGATCAGTCCCCTGCTCAATACAAAAAAGTCAATTCTAGAATAGACTCTGTGGACATGGGAGAAAAAGGAATACTCCCTCGCCCTCGGCCTCCCAAACCTCCAGGGGTCCACCCCTCCCATCTGCTCCATAAACCCCTTTAACACTTCTGCCGCTGCCGGCCTCCTACTCGTTCTTGAACTCGATCTGTCCAGCGCGGGGTCCAGCACTGTGTTGAAGTCCCCCCCCATGATCAGGCCCCCTGCCTCCAGGTCCGGAATGAGGCCCAGTAGGCGCCTCATGAAGCCAGCGTCGTCCCAATTCGGGGCATACACGTTAACCATCACCACTTTCTCCCCCTGCAGCCTACCCTTCACCATGACATATCTACCCTCTTTATCCGCCACCACCTCCGCCGCCATGATCGACACCCTCTTCCCTACCAGGATCGCCACCCCCTGGTTCTTTACGTCCAGTCCTGAGTGGAACACCTGTCCCACCCACCCCCTTCTCAGGCGGACCTGGTCCGCCACCTTCAAATGGGTCTCTTGTAGCATTGCTACATCCGCCTTCAGTCCCTTCAAATGCGAGATTACTCTCGTTCTCTTGACCGGCCCATTCAGCCCCCTCACATTCCAAGTGATCAGCCGGGTCGAAGGGCAGCCCGCCCCTTTCCCCTGCCGACTAGCCATATCCTGTCACCTGCTCGCCCCGAGTCAGCCCTCCCTTTCTGACCCGCTCCCCATGGCGATGGCGCCCCCCCCCCTCACCCCTCCGGTCCTCAACTTCTCTTCCCTGGCCTTTTCAGCAGCAACCCGGTAGCCCCCCCCTTCCCCCCTCCCCCTCCCCCCCCACCCCCCTCCCCCCCCAGGCTAGGACCCCTCCTAGCCGCGATGCACCCTCCATAGTACTTCCGTAAGTCAGCTGGTTTACGCTGACCCGGCTGCCCCTGCCACACTCCGACTCCTCCCGGCATGGGGGATGTCCCCCCCTTACCACCCCTCCTTGACCCCGCTCCAGCGCGGGAAAGGGAGCCATTGCTGACCACGCCCCTTACTCCCACCCCCCTCCCTCCTCTGCCCCGTGCGCGGGAAACCAGAGGAAAGCCCGCGCTTTCGCCCTGCCCCTCCCCGCCCCTCCATCTTCAGTTCCACCCCCGTCCCCGATCTCACCCCGATAAATACAAAACAACCAAAAACCCCACAAGAAACACATTCCCCCGGCACTCCCCCCCCACCCCGCCCCCCCAACATAACATTATAAATAACAGAAAAAAGAGAGAAAAAACTGGTGGAGAGAAAAAAAAGGGTCCAAAAATACGGCCAAGTGAAAATCCAACCAAAAGAAAGCCACGTGTCCAGCTTAAGGTACCAGAGCGGCAACGACCGCCAAGTATCCCCTGGTTCTAGTTCGAGTCCAGCTTTTCTTCCTGGACAAAGGCCCACGCCTCCTCCGGGGACTCGAAATAGTGGTGCTGGTCCTTATAGGTCACCCACAAGCGCGCTGGCTGCAGCATCCCGAATCTGATTTTCTTGGCATGCAGCACCGCCTTCGTCCGGTTGAACCGGGCCCGCCGCTTTGCCACCTCCGCACTCCAGTCCTGAAAGATCCTCACCGTCGAGTTCTCCCATTTGCTGCTCCTCTCTCTCTTGGCCCACCTCAGCACCCTCTCCCGGTCACTGAATCGCTGGAACCGAACCAGCACCGCCCTCGGGGGTTCGTTTGCTCTTGGCTTCCTGACCATTACTCTGTAGGCCTCCTCCAGTTCCAGGGGCGAAGGGACGGCCCCTGCCCCCATCAGTGAGCCCAGCATTTCTGCCACATACCTCGGGAGGTCCGACCCCTCCAACCCTTCTGCCAGGCCCAGGATCCTCAGGTTTTTCCGCCTCATGCGGGTATCCATCTCCTCCAGTCGGTTTTGCCATCTCAGGTGGAGTGCCTCGTGCACCTCCACCTTTCCCACGAGGACCGTGGCCTCCTCCTCCCTCACAGCCATCTCCTGCTGCAGCTCCCGAATTGACGCCTCTTGGGTCGCCTGTGCCCCCATCAGCCTGGTGGTCGTCGCGTTCATCGACTCCAGCAGCTCCACTTTCAGCTCCGTGAAGAAGCGCAGGAGAACGGCCTGCTGCTCCTCCGCCCATTTCCTCCAGTCCTCGGGTGCGCCGCCGGCCGCCATTTTGGATTTCTTCCCCCGCTTTTTTCGGGGAGCTGCTGCCGCTTTTTTTCCTGCCCCACTTCGGGTAACGACCATAAATTTTTCGGGGTTCTCCTCTGGGAACCTTCCCCCACCGGGAATTGCCGTTCCAGCGCCGTTAGGGGCCCTCCAATCGGCCCGAAAACACCTTCCTCACAGGAGCAGCCAAACGTGCGACTTAGCTGGTCATAGCCGCAACCGGAAGCCAGTTTTGGGTATTCTAAAAGACATTAAGGTGGACAAGTCCCCAGGACCGGATGGGATCTATCCCAGTTTACTGAGGGAAGCGAGGGTCGAAATAGCTGGGGCCTTAACAGATATCTTTGCAGCATCCTTGAGCACGGGTGAGGTCCCGGAAGACTGGAGAATTGCTAATGTTGTCCCTTTGTTTAAGAAGGGTAGCAGGGATAATCCAGGGAATTATAGACCTGTGAGCTTGACGTCAGTGGGAGGCAAACTGTTGGAGAAGATACTGAGGGATAGGATCTATTCACATCTGGAAGAAAATAGACTTATCAGTGATAGGCAGCATGGTTTTGTGCAGGGAAGGTCATGTCTTACAAACCTAATAGAATTCTTTGAGGAAGTGACAAAGTTAATTGATGAGGGAAGGGCTGTAGATGTCGTATACATGGACTTTAGTAAGGCGTTTGATAAGGTTTCCCATGGCAGTTTGATGGAAAAAGTGAAGTCGTATGGGGTTCAGGGTGTACTAGCTAGATGGATAAAGAACTGGCTGGGCAACAGGAGACAGAGAGTAGTGGTGGAAGGGAGTGTCTCAAAATGGAGAAGGGTGACTAGTGGTGTTCCACAGGGATCCGTGCTCGGACCACTGTTGTTTGTGATCTACATAAATGACCTGGAGGAAGGTATAGGTGGTCTTATTAGCTAGTTTACAGATGATACTAAGATTGGTGGAGTTGCAGATAGCAAGGAGGACTGTCAGAGAATACAACAAAATATAGATAGATTGGAGAGTTGGGCAGAGAAATGGCAGATGGAGTTCAATCCAGGCAAATGCGAGGTGACGCATTTTGGAAGATCAAATTCAAGAGCGGACTATATGGTCAATGGAAGGGTCTTGGGGAAAATTGATGTGCAGAGAGACCTGGGAGTTCAGGTCCATTGTACCCTGAAGGTGGCAACGCAGGTTGATAGAGTGGTCAAGAAGGCATACAGCATGCTTGCCTTCATCGGACGGGGTATTGAGTACAAGAGTTGGCAGGTCATGTTACAGTTGTATAGGACTTTGGTTCGGCCACATTTGGAATACTGCGTGCAGTTCTGGTCGCCACATTATCAGAAGGATGTGGATGCCTTGGAGAGGGTGCAGAGGAGGTTCACCAGGATGTTGCCTGGTGTGGAGGGCGCTAGCTATGAAGAAAGGTTGAGTAGATTAGGATAGTTTTCGTTGGAAAGGCGGAGGTTGAGGGGGGACCTGATTGAGGTCTACAAAATTATGAGAGGTATGGACAGGGTGGATAGCAACAAGCTTTTCCCAAGAGTGGGGGTGTCAGTTACAAGGAGTCACAATTTCAAGGTGAGAGGGGGAAAGTTTAAGGGAGATGTGCGTGGAAAGTTTTTTACGCAGAGGGTGGTGGGTGCCTGGAACGCTTTACCAGCAGAGGTGGTAGAGGCGGGCACGATAGCATCATTTAAGAAGCATCTAGACAGGTATATGAATGGGCGGGAACAGAGGTAAGTAGACCTTGGAAAATAGGAGACAGGTTTAGATAAAGGATCTGGATCGGCGCAGGCTGGGAGGGCCGAAGGGCCTGTTCCTGTGCTGTCATTTTCTTTGTTCTTTGTTCTCTTTATTCTATCACTGCGGAAGTGATCGACATGGGTCCATCATTTCATGCTCCCATGGGTTGCCCAATGATCTCTGGTCTACTCCTGGGGAAGGGTGGGGGGTGGCAGACCTTACCCCTTGGGCTACTCCTGGAGGCCTGCTCCCATCTCGGCTACGGACTCAATGCTCACCGCCATCGAGCACAGGACGTGGGCTCCCAACCTCTGGGACTATGCCACATCACCAGTGACTGTGCCACCTGCCTCTAGTACTGGCTTGGTCGTCCAGTGCCCAGGCAATGCTACCGACGCCCTCAACCAGGACTAGGCCAAGCTCTAGTTCTCCGTTGCAATACCCAGGTGGCTCTGGTACATAGATGCCAGTGACATCGTAGCCCTGTCCTGTCCATCGGCCACCTGCCTCACAGAGTGCCAGAGGCTCAGACATCCTTTGACATTGCCAATTAATTTGCCCCCAAAGCCTTTACCGCAGACTCCACCAGTGTGGTGTTGGACTGGGTGGCAGGCATGGTTGACACCGCCTCCTGGCCATGCAGGGATTTGGACACCTCCAACTGCAGCTGCAGGCACAGGATGGTTGCTGACAACCCCTCAAGCAGTCCCTGGCTCTGTGGCCGCATCTCCACTCAGCGCCGGCCCTAGGGTTGCTGGCGCCCCGGGCAAGCTGAACTTCGGCGCCCTTCGGGGGGGGGGGGGACCCGGGGGGGGGGGGGGGGCGTGGGGGGGGGGCGGGACCGGGGGGGGGTGGCGGGGGGGGGGGGCGTGGGGGGCTGGAGGGGGGGGCCGGGGGGGCCCGAGGGGGGGGGCCGGAGTGAGCCCGAGGGGGGGGCGGAGTGACCACCGGCGAACCTGGATCCATCCGCCATGTTTGTGCGGGGCGGCCTGAGGGAGGGCGGCCACCGCGCATGCGCTGGTTGGCACCGGCCCAACTGCGCATGCGCGGGACCCGAGTCTTTTACGCGGCGCCCCTAGCACATGGCGCCCCGGGCGACTGCCCGAGTTGCCAGTACCTTGAGCTGGCCCTGTCTCCACTGTTGATAGTTCTGTCATTTACAGAAGCCCAAAAACCACCCAGATGGCAGCCAGTCCCTGGGTCGGGTAATGCTCCAGCCACCCACCACTTCAGAAGATTTAACCACAACCTGATGTACCGCAGCACGTGTACGGTGAGTACTAGGTAGCGCCCTAGGTGCCTCTTCACAAACATACTCATCCAATGTGAGTGTGTCTGGGATTGTTGGAAACAGCTGTGATGGGAAGTCAGTGTCGTCCCTGGACTGGTGCTCCTGGTGTTTCAGGGGCTCTCTTCACTTGTCATCGCTGGTATCCACTTGGGGTTGGGTCCGCGTGTGGACGAGAGCAGAAGGTCATCGCCAGGTAATCCTGCAAGACACATGATATGAAGCATGATTGGATTGTGCCTTGGGCTGGTGGGTGGTGTGGGGGTGGCGAATGGGTGTTGTGGGGTGGTGAGTGGGTGGTGTGGGGGTGGTTGCCATGGGTACCATGGGGAAACCACAACTCAGCGGGTGCTCGCCTGATTCTGACCTCCTCTTCGGCAACTGCCCTCTCTGGCACAAACAACCATATCCAGTGCCTTCTGCACCGTTACTGTGACATGTCACAGATCCAGATGTCCCTTCCGGTCTTCTGTCTCTGCCAGTCATCATGCATCACCTACTCCTGGTTGGGGGGGGGGGGGGGGGGAGGAGCGGGTGGAGACAGAAAAGGCAAAGTATTAGGCAGTTGGACACACAGTGGGTTGGGGACTGGTAACCTCCATTGTCAGGATACCTGGCTGGTATGGGTGCTGGCATATGTTGCAGGGTGGGGAGTGCACACTTTGCCAGTGGTTGGGTTCCGGTCGCTCACTGGGTGGGGGTGGGATGGTTACGGGTGTGTGGGACTGGTGCTAGTGCCAGGTGCACAGTGCTGCTTACTCACCCTGGCCACCCTGATTAGGCCATTCAGCTTTTTGCAGCTCTGCTGTCTGATCCAGGTGGTGGGACCCAAGGCTTTCATTATCTCTGCCACCTGAACCCGGGCTCGGGGTACCTACGCTCCCCAGGGATAAAGGGTGGCCCGTCTCTCCTCCATGGTGCCCAGTAGGGTCTCACGCTCAGCGTCTGCAAACTGAGTGCCACTCTCTGTGCTGCCATCTTATTGGCTGGAATGAGTGTGTGTGGGGAGTGGAGTCCTAATATGCGGCTGCAGCTTGTCAGCCTTTCGAATGTAAATCCTGACCATAGTGAATCGGAGACCATTATTCACTGGAATTGCTCATGCTCCACGTGGCGCATGGGCTGGACAATCAACTGTTGGTAAGCTGCTCTGGGACCGGCGCCAATTTTGTCTTTTTTGGAAGTCCACTGATTCAGTCCTAGCGTCAACACTAGTCTCTGAAAAGGAGAATCCGGTCCATTGTGTTTATTGTGCAGGAGAGCAACAGGAGAATATTGAAGCGGGTTCTGCATGAATAATATAAAGCAAACTGTGGGATAATGACAGTATCGGAAAAAAGCAGCGAGAGGAAAATAGAAATAGAGTATATATATGTATATATGATATGGGAATGTTGCAAATTAATCAATGAGAGGACAGTACAATAATAGTGTGTGTACTCAGTAGACATGGAATATCCCTCCCCAATCCCCAATATCAATGAAGAACAAAGTTAAATGTAGAATTAAGTTAGTGCTGAAATCTGCAATTCCCATTTAAGGCCACGTTTACTTTATTAGCTCACAGTACACATCGAAATCGCAAAGATGTCTGATTAACAAGGGGACCAAACCAACGTCCCAAGGCCAGGGGTCTAAGGTAAAATGTTTTTACTTTCTCGGGGATTGGATTTGAATGCCAAGAGCGGTTTGGTACCTGTAAACTCCTGCACCCCACTGAAATAGGCAGTCAGAAACAGGGTACTCTCACGCACCCTATCCCGGTAACTCTGGAACCAAATCTAACCTTTGGACACAAAGTGGCAAATTAGCATGGCCAATCTACCTACACTGCACATTTTTGGACTGTGTGAGGAAACCGAGGCACCCTCGAAAATTACATAGGCACGGGGAGAACAGTAACCCATGGTTGGTATTGCTCCGGCTCCCTAGTGCTGTGATGCAGCAATGCTAACTACTGTGCTAACGTGCCGACAGTATATAAAGTACGTGGCTATAGAACAATTGCTATAAACTAAGTGGTTAATTGCGAGATGGTGGGAACATTAAAGCCGAATGAACTCCCTTCAGTTTGGGAAAGCCCTCTTAGATGCTCTGAAAAAAAAGAATCAAAAAATAAAAAAAATAAACTGAGGGGCTGGTTTAGCTCACTGGGCTAAATCACTGGCTTTTGAAGCAGCCCAACCAAGCCAGCAGAACGGTTCGATTCCCGTACCAGTCTCCCTGAACAGGCGCTGGAATGTGGCGACTAGGGCCTTTTCACAGTAACTTCATTGAAGTCTATTCGTGACAATAAGCTATTTTCATTTTTTTCATTTTTCAACTATTGTCTTTGAAATTTCTCTGGAATCTGAAGAAAATAATTCACATAATTTCATACCTTGGCTACTTTATTGATCAAATTCATTGGATATCTCAGTATTTCCATGAATTGTTCTCTGAATTTAGTCTGGGTCACTGCGTAAATAAATGTGTTGGTACAGCAACTCAGGAGCTGGAGCATATTCCCGCTCTCTTGGAGAATAAACTTGGTGTCATTGAAACCCGAGATCTTATAATCTTGTGTCGTTCGCACGTAGAGGAAATTTACAATATAGGTCATCCACAGAAGGATGAAGCTCCCTGAGATGGTGAAAAGTAAAACAATGGACTTTCTCCGACTCTCCATCTCTGGGTCGCTCTGTTTCTCTGTATTGCTTTGGGACCGGAGCCGTCTGCGGATTCGAAGGGTTGATAGAATGTGTCTGACTGTCAGAGCATTAAAGAGCAACATTACGAGGAACGGAATACAGGGGTTCAAAATACGATCAATCCACTCAAAGGCTGTCCATGCAAGCTCAGAATAAAAAGCTGTCCTAATGTTGCAGTACCAAGGGGTATCCTTAATCATATACAAGGGCTCATATACAAAATACCACGGAATGTTTTTTACACAGCTCAGAACACAAAGTATTACAATTACAACAGCCGCCCTTTTCTCTGTGCAGTATGTTGTTTTAAACTTCTGACAACAAATTGCCACAAATCGATCAAACGAGAAAGCGACCGTTAACCAGACTGAACTGTCTCTGGCTGCATAGGTTAGAGCAATTTTGAGGCTACAGACCGGCGTGATAGACAGGAAACGAACTGGAAAATACATGACACTGATCCGGTTTAATATCACTCCAGTGATAATGACCAAAAGATCAGTCACCGCCATTCCCACCAGATACCGAGTGATACATTTGGAGAGGCCACACTTTCCTAAGGAGAGGATCACAATGGTGACTAAATTAGCTGTGGATAGAAGAGAATAAAGTCAGCTTTCTAAGATTAGATTGCGATTTCCGATGATTAATTTTTATTTATCTCTTAACTCGGACATTACATGTTTCCCCAAGACATTTACTATACATTAATTTTTGGGCAGCAGGGTCGCACATGCGGAGTCTGCACGTTCTCCCCGTGTCTGCATCCACAGTCCAACGACGTGCAGGTTAGGTAGATTGGCCATGATAAATTGCCCTTAGTGACCAAAAAGGTCAGGAGGGGTTACTGGGTTACGGGGATAGGGTGGAAGTGAGGGCTCAAGTGGGTCAGTACAGACTCGATGGGCCGAATGGCCTCCTATTGCACTGTATGTTCTATGTTCTAAACCGTTTTGAAATTAATGAGTAAGCTAATTATCCCATCAAGTTATTGTGACTTATATCACTTTGCATTAATGTGAGAAGTGTTTCAAACTTCCCTGATGAGCGACTTATTTTTGCCGCGAGGAATGCAATCAGCTGTCTCTTATATATTCATTCTCCCCCTCTATATATTCGTTCTACCCATGTTTGAGTGGGTTTCCTCCGGGCAGGGCGCTCTGGTTTCCTCCCACAGTCCATGGATGTGCAGGTTAGGTAAATTGACCAAGCTAAGTTACCCTTAGTGTCCAAAAAAAGGTTGTGTGGGGTCACTGGGATATGGGGATAGAGTGGAGGTGTGGGCTTGGGTAGGGTGTTCTTCCCAAGGGCCGGTGCAGACTCGATGGACAGAATGGCCTCCTTCTGCAATGTAACTTCTATGATTTTATATGAAACTTATTTTAGACGTTTCGCTGGGCTTATTTCCTTCATGTATTTTTCTTAACATAAGGAGGGTTTCCTGATCTTTAAATGCAGCCTTTTGGTACTTAAGGAGCAGTTGACGTTACTGCATAGGCGGTATAGACCTAGATGTTAAAAAACTCCGATGAATAGGGGCTTCGACTAATTTTTTACTCTCAGTATTGCTCTAGATCTTCTGCCCATTTGGGAAATACAAAGTTTATTATTAACATTTTCCTTAAAATACTATGTTCATTTGCCCTTGTTTGCTCGGATCTTCCTTAGGTGGAATTTTAGCTCCTTTCCTTCAAGGACACCCTTCTTCTTTCCAGGTTGAGATGTTTTTTTTTTCAGTTTACGAGAATAAACAAACATTTTCACCCTCTCCCTATTGGTATAAAGCGTCGGTCTGCAGTGTCAGCCGCACTGTTCCAAGATTAAGCATCTGCCTGCACAAATGGAAGCAGTTTGTGTCCCTTTATCATGATTGTCCAATTCCTACGTTACAAATACATTTAATCTCAGGAAAGATTCCTGTATCTGAGAGCTGTCGAATCCTTTGGCACCAGAGCGTTTGGCATCAATGTTTTGAAGAAAAGGAATGAAACGTGGAACAATCATACAGTACTGCTGCAAACTGTAGGCGACTATTTTGGAAATCTTGAAGTTATTGTATTGTGTTTGAATATTTGAGCTTTTTACAGTTATGTAATTACAAGAAGGTGGATTCATTTACAGCAAGACTCGAGAGTATATAATTACAGGGTAACAATAAATAAAGTAGGAAAGAACTACGACAGTTTAAGACATTTTAGCTTCAGGGGTCCTCTTGATTTCACAAGATAATTATCCAGAACCAGTGATAGTGATGCCTAGCGGAATAGACTGGATATTTTAGGTGGTCGTGGAATAGTCCAGTGATCAGACACATATCGAACTGTTAATGACAATAGTGGTCTGTCGCACGATGCTCCATCGTGTTCTGTACCCCACTCCAAGTCTAATAATAAAAATCAGACTGAAGTCACATAGCTGCAATTGTTGATTTCGAATTTGGATGGGGATCAATCCGTCCCGCCAGCCCCATTTTCCTGCCCGGGCGCGTCCTCGCGGGCACCGGAATTTGCAGTTGCCGCAACCGGCCAATGGGGTTTCCCATTGCGGCCACCTCACGCCGTCGGAAAATCCGAGGGCGTGGAAGCACTGCCGTTAAAGTGCGGTAGATTTGTTCCACTCAATGACGTTCTACTCTTTTGTTCTAGTAACGTGCAGAGAGAAATTAGGCACTGTTATGTGTTACTGTTGGATATGGATGATTAGTGATGTGTTCCTCTTTACTTATTACTCAAAATCTAAAAAGATGTAAGCAAGAATTCCTTGGCTGACTGTGTGGAGTTTGCACATTCCCCCGTGTCTGTGTGGGTTTCCTCCGGGTGCATCAGTTTCTTTCTACAGCCCAAGGGGTGCATAATTGGTGGATTTACCAAAGTAAATATCCCCATCGTCTCCAATGAAATGTAGGTTAGGTGGGGTTACGGGAATAGGGTGGATTAGTGGGCCGAGGCAGGGTGCTCTTTCAGAGGTTCCGTGAAGATGAGCCTAGTGGCCTCCTTCTGTCCTTTAGGGATTCTATGAAGCTAATAACATCTTGTTTCGAAACCAATGGCCTATTTTCTACCGCAGGAAGCACTAAACATTAAAATACAAACAACATTATAGCACTCCTGAAGTTTTATTTAGAAGAAAAAATATGCAAAATTTTGGTTGCATTTGATTACATAAACTGACATAAATTGAGCATTCTTGATTGAATGAAGATCAGGGAGGGTGAATTAAATTTAGCGGAGATAGTCTGTCACCCGTCACACAATAATTCCGCACAGAGAGATCGAAATGATGTATCAAGTAGCAATTGACAATAGCTACTTACCTGGGACACCAAATGCTGCAAGAACCGGATAGTAGATGGCGTATACCGGGCCGGTTACTTGTCCGTGCATTTCCTTTTATTTGCTCCGATGTCCCTCAGAGTGTAAGTGAGATACTGACTTACTTGCCTCAAATATTCAAAGATGCATCCTTTATGCTTGTTGCAAATCTCCTGTGCCACAATTAGTCAGAACAAATTCAAGAACAATTACTGTTCTTTCAAACAAAACAAATTGCATCACTGAGTTGCCAGTGCTTTTGCCGCATCACTGATACACTCATTTGGATACTCCGTTTTCATACAATGCACTCACTATCCATAATGCTGGTGAATGAGATAGAAATCAACAGCAGAACGAGATCATTCGGCCCCTGCAGCCTGCTCAGTCATTCAAAAAGATAATTGCAAATCTGACTGACCTCAATTTTTACATTTCCACCTACTCCAGATGTCTGCAGACTCCCGTTTATTTCGTAGAGTTTTGTTTTGAGAAAATTGTACTTGTGACCAGTGATTCTGGACCGGACGCTTCGGGGGCTTGTACAAGATCTTGTTAGAGCCTGTGAAAGTGCCTTAACAGCATTAAGAAGTAAACTTCTTACAGTAGAACTTAACGTTCTGCATTCTCTGTTGTATGTGTTCCACAACAGGTTACGTCAGCACAAGCCTTATCTTGCATTGAAGCAGGTTCAACAATGTGTAAAGCGTTTACACAATATGAAACTCGAAGGTTTCATATTGAGCTGTGTTGGGGTGCCCTCTATCCTTTTTAAAAGCTGCCAGACCTTGTGTAAACCGAATCTTTCTCAGATTTCAGGCAAGTGCAAGAGGAAATAGATATTTACATTTATAATTAATCCCTTTCGATCATAAAGTCCAAATAATAAATCCCAATGCAAAACTGAATCAAAAGCGTTCTGTTGCTCCTTCTATATCTAACCTTTATATCCAGATCCATTAATTTTCTTTCCTATCAAATTCCAGGGGTGTTTTCCATTCATCTGACTCTCAATGTCTCTGTATGTGTACAGCCTAGAACCTATATTTAATGGTGAGTATCTGTCGTGTGTTGTCTTGTATGTTTGTTAGAGTGCGTAATGATTAGGTTGGTGGGTTTTTGAAAGGAAAATTTTCACGAGTAGTTTGTTCACGAGTAGAGACTATTTCAACTCAGAGTCAATTTCATGTTCCAGCTAACCACAATCGTTGTTCTCATTGATTCAAAATTTGTGTTCAAGCCCAATATACCATTTTTCAGGAAAGATTTACCCCTGGTGAATGAGGAAAGACAACGGGGAAGCAGAGGATAAACTAAATTGGAAAATCTTGGAAAATACCGTTTCTGTGTAAGAAAGGAGGGGTTGCACCATATGATTTATCCGTCTTTCTCTGAAACTTTGACTGAGAAAATGCGATTTCGAGCGCTATACTACATTCCACAGCAAACCATAATTTTGGAACTGAGATAGTAAAATTTTGCCACGTTTTGAACCGGGGATCTTTTGCGTTCAAAACAAACGTAATACCACAATGTCACAGAAACAGTGTTTATAAATCTGTGAACCGGCTAGATTGTCAAACCATGTCGTTTGAATGTACCCAGAGTCACAGAGTTTTAGAGCACAGAAAGAGTCCTGTAACCCCATCGTGTCTGCGCCGGCCATCAAGCATCTATCTATTCGATAACTAATTCCAACCCATGGTCCATAGCCTTGTGTGCTGTGGCGTTTGAAATGCTCATCTAAATACTTCCAAAATGTTGTGAGGGTTCCCGCCTCTACCATTAATTCGGGTAGTGAGCTCCAGATCTCTACCACCCTCTGGGTGAAAAAGTTTCCCCCCCCAAAATATCTCCTGTAAATCCCCATAACTTAAATGTCTAAACATATTTTGTAGAAGTGCAGTCCGGCTAAACTTAACATTGTGGCAGAGAAATTGAACTGACATTCGAACCATCAAGTTACTCAGCTCATTACTTTTCAATTAACCCAAATTATTCTATTCTTACAAAATATAATGTATTTTGCAGAACATCATTCAAAACTCGAGAAATTGCAAATATCACATGACTTCAGGCCATTTATTCGGTTACTATTCAACAACGAACCCACAGAAAGCACTTTACCTCTGATTTACATGGGTTAAAGTATGTCTACTTGGACTGTTGTGCCAATTATTAGCAATGGGGTTTCATCTCATAACCTTCAAACTAGCAAAGTGTGACCAGCAATGTCGCAACAAAACAAACAATTCAATTTAACATTTAATTTAATGGAAGTAATATAGGTGAATTATGCAGTTATTTATTTAATCCTAAGGGAGACGTCTGGAAATCGCTGCCTGAGTTGGTGGTTTAGAACTTAGAACAGTACAGCACAGAACAGGCCCTTCGGCACTCAATGTTGTGCCGAGCAATGATCACCCTACCCAAACCCACGTATCCACCCTATACCCGTAACCCAACAACCCCTCCCCCTTAACCTTACCCCTTAGGACACTACGGGCAATTTAGCATGGCCAATCCACCTAACCCGCACATCTTTGGACTGTGGGAGGAAACCGGAGCACCCGGAGGAAACCCACGCACACATGGGGAGGACGTACAGACTCCGCACAGACAGTGACCCAGCCGGGAATCGAACCTGGGACCCTGGAGCTGTGATGCATTTATGCTAACCACCATGCTACCATGCTGCTAGTTTGAAGGTTGAAGCAGAAACTCCCTTCTATTAATGAAAAGAGCATTTGGAAAAAAATAGCTGAGGCCCCGTAACCTACAGGGATAGAAAGAAACAGGCAAAACGTGGGGTTTGCTCCTTTTCTGCTGACATGAAGATGATGGATCGAATGGCCTCATTCTGGGTGTCAAGCCTTTCAACTTTCGTTTAAACATGATGATTATTTTTCCTGCGTGACTGCATATTTGTGAAAGCTATTGTTTTTAGAATTTACAGTGCAGAGGGAGACCATTCGGCCCATCGAGTCCGCATCGGCCTTGGAAAGAGTACCCTACCCAAGCCCACACCACCACCCCATCCCCGTAACCCAGTAACCCCACCCAACCTTTTTGGATAATAGGGACAATTTAGCATGGCCAATCAACCTAACCTGCACATCTGCACTGTGGGAGAAAACTGGAGTACCCGGAGGAAACCCACGCAGACACGGAGAGAACGTGCAGACTCCCCACAGACAGTGACCCAAGCCGGAATCGAACCTGGAAGCCTGGAGCTGTGAAGCAACTGTGATAATCACTGTGGCACCTTGCTGACCAATGGTAGAGTAGGATTGATGGTTTTCAGTGCGCAGCAGAAGCGAAATTGGTCAACAGGTAAACAACACAGACCTAATCAGTTTTGAAATAGAAGACAGGTACAGGTACAAAATGACTCTCCCAACATTAGTTTCTTAAATTGTTCCATTTTCATTGATTTCCTCGTTATTGCCGTTATTATTTAATCTCTCCTGTTTTCACCCCCTCCACCTTTCCCTGTCGGTGAATTTTATTAAAATCTGTAACATCTGTAACTTCTTTTCAACTATGATAGAAGTTCAGTGACCTCAACCGTTCACAGTCTCACCCGCTGCAGTTTGAGCATTATCTGATTGTGAATGAGAGCGAGGTGTGTTTGGTCACTTTCCGGGGGTCTGACATTGATTACCACAGTCAGAATGTTACTTTACCCGGCGTGATTCCACGTGGAGGATTTACACTTCCAGAAATATATTCACATAGTGGTGAAATCATTAGTGAATACCAAGGCCCAGGAACACAGGGCCAGATCCCACCACAGCAAAGAACTGACATTAAAGTGAAATCTAGTTTTCTTTGTTCTTGTGATGCGGCCATAATTCCCCTTGAGTTAACAATGTTGCTGTGGATCTGTAGTCACATGTAGGCCAGACCAGGTAAGGACAGTAGATTTACTTCCCGAAAGGACATTAGTGAACCAGATGGTTTTTGCTACAATCGATTCATGGTCATCATTAGACTTTTAATTCCACATTTTTATTGAATTCAAATTTCACCATCTGGATTAGTGGCATTTAAACCTGGGTCCCCAGAGCATTATTCTAGATCCCTGGTTCACTAGTTCAGTGACAATACCACTATGCCACTGCCTCCCTTAATCACAATAATGAAGCTTTTTTACAGATTGTGATGAAAACCCATCTGGATCTTTCCAGAAGGAATTCTGCCTTCTTACCCAGTCTGGTCTACATAGGACTCCAGACCCACAGCAATGTGGTAGCCTCTTAAATGCCCTTTGAACTGGGCCAGCACAATATTCAGTTGAAGTGCAAACACAGCTGTACAGCAAATGCTGCCTTGACAGCGATGCTCACATTGTATAACATATTTTATAAAATGTCCAATTGGCATTTTGCTTCATTCCTCGTCCAACAAGATTACATATACTTGTATCCTATTATGTAAAACCTTTGTCCTTTACTTATTTTAACAGCTAAGATTCAGACAGAGAACACTGATCCAAAGTGCTGCAAACACAAGATGCTGCAGATGCTGTAAACCCCACCTCAGAACAGAAAATATTGGAAATACTCAGTACGTCAAACATCTACTGTGCAGAGGGAAGCAGAGTGAATGTTTCAGGTCACTGACCTTTTATCCAAACTGGAAGCATTTAGAGATGTGATAGTAAAATATTAAACTTTCTTGTCACAAGTAGGCTTAAAATAGCACTGCAATGAGTTACTGTAAAAAGTCCCTAGTCACCACATACCGGCATCTGTTTGGGTTCACAGAGGGAGAATTCAGAATGTCCAAATTACCTAACAGCATGTCTTTCAGCACTTATCGGAGGAAACAGAAGCACCCGGAAGAAACCACGCAGACACGGGGAGAGCGTGTGGACTCCGCACAGACAGTGCCAAAGCCAGGAATCGAACCGGGATCCTGGCACTATGAAGCAGCAATGCTAGCCACTGTGCTACCATGCTGCGCCTGGTAGCTCGCACACATGTATAGTCAGAGAAAAGGAAGCAGGACAGGAGGAAAGAAGAAACTGCCTTGTGATTGGAAGGAAGGTTAGAATGATAAAACAACAAAAGAGATAATTGTGGAATGCAACACGCTAGGCAGCACCTTCGAAACCCACGACCACTGTCATTGAGCAGTAAAAGAGCAGCTAAAACTATGGAACACCAGCCACATTGACATTCCCTCCAAATCACACACCATCCTGACTTGGAAACATACTGCTGTTCCTTCTATGACACCCGGTCAAATTCCTTCGTATTCACTCTGTTACAGCACTGTGGGTGTTCCTGCATCTCAAGGCCTGCAGCGGTTCAAGAAGGCCGAAGTCCCATAAACTAATTGAAAAAAAGGCAAAACTAAGCAGTTGGATACCTGGGAGGAGGGGGGGGGGGGGGGGGGCATCTTTCAAATCAGCGTGCTCCCTTTGGTGATAGGTCTGAAATACAAACTGGCAAGTCAGAGATACGTCCGAAGATCATAGAGTTTACAGAATGGAAAGAGGATCTTGGCCAATCATGCATAAGCCAGCCATCAAACAATTATCCTTTCAAATCACATTTCCCAGATTTTTTTCACAACCTTGGTCGGTGAAGTGCTAATCTAAATACTTCTTTATTTTCTGAGGGTTTCTGCCTCGCCCTTTCAGATAGTGAGTTCCAGATTTCCACCGTCCTCTGGGTGATTTTATTTTCCTTAATTACACCCAAAGTCTCTTTCTCCTTACATAAGAACATCAGAACGAGGAGCAGGAGTAGGCCACCTGGCCCCTCGAGCCTGCTCCATCATTCAATGAGATCATGGCTGATCTTTTGTGGACTCAGCTCCACTTTCCAGCCTGAACAGCATAACCCTTAATCCCTTTATTCTTCAAAAAACTATTTAAGTTATCTTAAAACATTTAATGAAGGAGCCTCAACTGCTTCACTGGGCATGGAATTCCATAGATTCACAACCCTTTGGGTGAAGAAGTTCCTCCTATGTTCAGTCCTAAATTTACTTCCCCTTATTTTGAGGCTGTGCCCCCTCGTTCTGCTTTCACCCGCCAGTGGAAACAACCTGCCCATATCTATCCTATTTATTCCCTTCATGATTTTATATGTTTCTATAAGATCCCACCTCATCCTTCTAAATTCCAACGAGTACAGTCCCAGTCTCCTCAAACTCTCCTCGTAATCCAATCCCTTCAGGTTTGGGATTAACCTAGTGAATCTCCTCTGCACACCCTCCAGTATCAGGACGTCCTTTCTCAGGTAAGGAGTGATGAGACCATCAATTCATGCGACACATGGTTAGAAGCGAACAGTGGTTTTAATCGTCTTACAACTGTGACATGATGAACTCTTGATGAACTGGCAGGCAGGCTCACAACAGCAACATTTATAGAACATAGAACTTAGAACAGCACAGAACAGGCCCTTCAGCCCTCGATGTTGTGCCGAGCAGATCACCCTACTCAAACCCACGTATCCACCCTATACCCGTAACCCAACAACCCCCCCCCCCCCTAACCTTACTTTTTATTAGGACTCTACGGGCAATTTAGCATGGCCAATCCGCCTAACCTGCACATCTTTGGACTGGTGGTTATACTTCTGGTTAGGGGGAGGAGCCATGGGCGGAGCCAAGGGTGGAGCCTAGTACAAGCTCCTCATCTCCCCCTATGGGTAGAGCCGTGCAACTACACATGATCTGATACAAGGTACAGGCTCAACACATGTTGTACAATACAGTGTGGATTATTGGTGTTTATAATTCACCACAAGGAGATCAAAACTGAACACATTGCTCCAGGCGTGGCCTCACTTAAACTCCTGAAACTCCATCCCTCTAGCAATGAAGGACAACATTCTATTCGCCTTCTTAATCACTTGTTGCACCTGCAAAACCAACTTTTTGTGACTCATGCGCTAGCACACCCAGGTCCCTATGCACAGCAGCATATTTTAATATTTTATAATTTCAATAACAATCCCTTTTGCTGTTATACCTCCCAAAATTGATAACCTCACATCTGTCAACATTGTATTCCATCTGCCAAACGCTAGCCCATTCACTTAGCCTATCCAAATCCCTCTGAAGACTTCCAGTATCCTCTGCACTTTTCGCTTTACCACTGATCTTAGTGTCGTCTGCAAACAGGGATACATTGCACTTGGTTCCCAACTCCAAATCATCTATGTAAATTGTGAACAATTGTGGGCCCAACACTGATCCCTGAGGGACACCACTAGCTACTGATTGCCAACCAGAGAAACACCCATTAATCCCCACTCTTTGCTTTCTATTAATTAACCAATCCTCTATCCATGCTACTACTTTACCCTTAATGTCATGCATCTTTATCTTACGCAGCAACCTTTTGTGTGGCACATTGTCAAAGACTTTCTGAAAATCCAGATATATCACATCCATTGGCTCCCCGTTATCTACCGCACTGGTAATATCCTCGAAAAATTCCACTAAATTAGTTGGGCACGACCTGCCCTTTATGAACCCATGCTGTGTCTGCCCAATGGGACAAATTCTATCCAGATGCCTCGCTATTTCTTCCTTGCTGATTGATTCCAGCATCTTCCCTACTAATGAAGTTCAGCTCACTGGCCTATAATTACCCTCTTACTGCCTACCTCCTTTGTTAAACAGTGGTGTCACGCTTGCTAAGTTCCAATCCGCTGGAACCACCCCAGAGTCTAGTGAATTTTGGGAAATTATCACTTGTGCATTTAAAATTTCCATAGCCATCTCTTTTAGCACTCTGGGATGCATTCCATCAAATCCAGGAGACTTGTCTATCTTTAGCCCCATGAGCTTGGCCATCACTACCTCCTTCGTGATAACAATCACTAGGGGCTGGTTTAGATCACTCGGCTAAATTGCTGGCTTTGAAAGCAGGCCAGCAGCATGATTCGATTCCCGTACCAGCCTCCCCGGACAGGCGCTGGAATGTGGCGACTAGGGGCTTTTCACAGTAACTTCATTGAAGCCTACTCGTGACAATAAGCGATTTTCATTTTTTTAGGGATTGGTTTAGCTCAAGGGGCTGGTTTAGCTCACTCAGCTAAATCGCTGGCTTTTAAAGCAGGCCAGCAGCATGGTTCGATTCCCGTACAAGCCTCCCCGGACAGGCGCCGGAATGTCGCGACTAGGGGCTTTTCACAGTAACTTCATTGAAGCCTACTCGTGACAATAAGTGATTTTTATTTTTCATTTTCATTTTTCAACAATCATCTCAAAGTCCTCACCTGCCATAGCCTCATTTCTATCAGTGACTGGCATGTTATTTGTGTCTTCCACTGTGAAGACAGACCCAAAACACCTGTTCAGTTCCTCAGCAATTTACTCATCTCCCGTAATTAAATCTCCCTTCTTATCCTCTAAAGGACCTTTAGAATTTACCTTCGCCACTGTTTTTTGTTTTATATATTTGTAGAAACTTTTACTATCTGTTTTTATATTCTGAGCAATTCTCTCATAACCTATCTTTCTCTTCTTTATAGGTTTTTTTTAGTAGCTTTCTGTTGCCCCCTAAAGATTTCCCAGTCCTCTAGTCTCCCACTAATCTTTGCACAAACTACTAGTATTTAATTTTACCTTCTCACCCTCCATCTGTGTTTTAAATTCCACCATATTGTGATCGCTCCTTCCGAGCAGATCCCAAACTATGAGATCGTTAATCAATCCTGCTTCATTACACAGGACCAGATCTAGGACCGCTTGTTCCCTCGTAGGTTCCATTACATACTGTTCTCGGGAAACTATTGTGGATACATTCTATAAACCCCGCCTGAAGGCTGCCTTGACCGACCTGTTTGAATCAGTCGCCATGTATATTAAAATCCCCCATGATAACTGCTGTACCATTTCTACGTACATCAGTTATTTCTTTGTTTATTGACTGCTGCACCATAATGTTACTATTTGGTGGCCTATAGACTACTCCGATCAGTGACTTTTTCGCCTTACTATTCCTGATTTCCACCCAAATGGAGTCAACCTTATGCTCCATAGCACCGATGTCATCCCTTACTATTGCCCGGATGTTATCCTTAAATAACAGAACTACACCACCTCCCTTACCATCCACTCTGTCCTTCCGAATAGTTTGATACCCTCGGATATTTAACGCCCAGTCGTGACCATCCTTTCGCCATGTTTCAGTAATGGCCACTAAATCATAATAATTCACGATGATTTGCGCCATTTACCTTATTCCGAGCATTCAGGTAAAGTACACTTATGTTAGCTTTCATACCTCTGTTTTGAATCTTAACACCTCGATCAGTAACCTCTCTTAAGTTATATTTCCTCTTAATTTTTCTCCTAATTTTCCTTGTTGTCGAACCCATATCTTCATGTAACAACCTGCTGCGTCGCTTACCATTTGTATTTTTACTTCATGTTTTATTCCTTTTAGTATTACAGGGCCGATTCACTGAGCTCCCCTCAGTCACTGTGCCTTGTACTGTCGCCCTTTATGATTTTTGACTATGGCTTCTCTGCCTTACACTTTCCCCCTTACTGCCTTTTGTTTCTGCCCCTGCTTTACTACCTTCTGACTTTCTGCATTGGTTCCCATCCCCCTGTCAATGCACTTTGGTTCTTGACCCCACTAGTAAGGGGAAACTTTACATCTTATCTACATTACCGATGTCCCTCATAATTTTGTACACCTCATCATGTCCCCCCTCAATGTTCTCTGCAAGAAGAGAAACAAACACAGTCTAACCATCCTCCCCTCGCAGTTGAAATGCTCTAGTCCTGGCAACATCTTGGTGAATCTCCCCATCAACCTCGCTCGTGCAGTCACATCCTCCTTCTAGTGTGGGGACCAGAATTGCACACAGTACTATCCCTTGTTCTGTGGAAGTACAATTCGGCTGAAAAATTCAGCCATGCGGCAGAGAAAATGATCTGATGTTAAAGCCATAAAGTGGCAATTGTCTACATTATTGTATTTTCCGCCATAAATGTGCATGTTGCAGAATCTCACATGACTGTGAGATAATGTAATACATCAATATTTATGAAAAAACCGGAATGGGGCATTTCTTCATCATTTGTTGAGATGATTGAGTTTTAATAATGTTTTTGCCCAGTTCCAAACAGTGGACCTTTTGAGTTTTAGGTAAATGCAAAATAAACTATACCTCAGAAAAAGATAGCGCAGTGCAGCACGGTAGCACAGTGGATAACACAGTTGCTTCACAGCTCCAGGGTTCCAGGTTCGATTCCCGGCTTGGGTCATTATCTGTGCGGAGTCTGCACGTTCTCCCTGTGTCTGCGTGGGTTTCCTCCAGGTGCTCCGGTTTCCTCCCACAAACCAAAAATGTGTGGGTTAGATGGATTGGCCGTGCTAAATTGCCCTCAGTGTCCAAGAAGGTTGGGTAGGGTTATCAGATTACAGGGAGAGGGTGTGGGCTTGGGTGGAGTACTCTTTCCAAGGGCCGGTGCAGACTCGATGGGCCGAATGGCCTCCTTCTGCACGAATGGTCTCCTTCTATAGAATTCTATAATACCGTGTTTAGAAATTGACATGTATATATATATATTATATATATATTGATAAATTTATAATACGCTTTTTTTTCCAATGGAGGGGCAATTTAACATGGTCAATTCACCTATACTGGACATCATTGGGTTGTGGGGATGGGACCTACACAGACACGGTCACGGGGAATAAACTTCACCAATGAAAGTTCCTTTCAGTGTATTGGCTTGTATGTTTCACACGAGACGCTGTGATTAGATAGGTGAGTTTTGGAAATTGGAAGTTACACACGAGCTGCTTGAGGGATTATTTCACCTCACTGTAGATTTCATGTTCCAGCGGTGTTCTCATTGATTGGGAAAGTCGCTGATGTTACCGTTAAACACGTAACAGGCCAAAAGGGGAGGACTGGGTTAGGTTGCAAAGCAGGAGAGAGAAAGAGACTAAACGGATGATGGTGCCAAATGTGGGGGGAATTGGAAAGATTTCTCAATAATTCTAACAGTTTGTGAGTGAATCATAAATAAAAGTCACAATAACTTTATTAATCTTTTCAGTTATTGAAAAGCTGAATATGTAAATGAGCACCCTCGGATTTGTGTCACAGAGTGACTTGTTTCACATTGTTTGTCAGTCAGGTTTGCAATTTAAATCGTGTTGGATATTGGAGCGCATCTTACTGCAACATTAGGGCACTAAACAGGTCAATATTAGCTTTGCTCAGGTGAACGAGGCACAGCCTGAGTGAGACATATCCAGAGTGAGAATTGGAACTTGGTAATTTTGTGCAGAAAGGTAATCAGAAAAGGTAAGTGGAAAGTCTAATTCTACTGTTTTACAGTTAAAAGTGCAGCGTGTAACTTAGAGTCTGATTTGCTGAAGCTGACCCCACCCTAATTGCTGAGAGGCAGTTATCTCTCAGTCACCTGAGGCCTGATTAGTGGGGCAAAGCTGCACATTGCATTCTTCTGTTTGAAGCTTAAGTCGTGTGAGTCACCCAGGTAGCTGGTGTCTGTATAAAAGACAGACAGAAAGTGCACTCAGTAAGCTTTGCACAGGTGAAGGAGACACAGCCTGAGTGAGACTGAAGTGACATCTCAGTAAAACTGGGACCTGATTGACTGGTTGGGAATCGGCACTAAATTTAAAAAGTATACATTGTTAAACTAATTAAACATAATTAATTAATTACTTAATTATAATTTAGAGGGGTATCTAAGCCAGAGATCGGAGAGTACTGTATTTAGCTTTCACATTTATAGTAGAAATCTATTGCAAGGAGACATATAGTTAACAGTAACATTTTAAATTTAATTTACTAATTAATTAACGCAATGTGAATGAGAGACTGTGAGAAATGGCAGATCCGGGAGGCTTCCAGTATCTCAAATGGCTTCATCTGCATGAAAGTGCACCCAACTGGTGCCAGGGTCCAGGATATCTCCGAACGGGTAGCAGGCATCCTGAAGTGGTAGGCCAAACAGGCAGAGGTTGTTGTACATGAGGGTTGTAATCTCGGTATTACTCCCTGTGCCACGTGCCAGTGAAGATAGAAATAGGAAGATAGAGCAGCCAAACACGTGGCTAAACAGCTGCTGTAGAAGGGAGGATTTCCATTATCTGGATGACTGGGAGCTTTTCCGGGGCAGGTGTGACCTTCATAAGAAGGATGGGTTGCATCTAAACTAGAGAGGCATAAATATCCTGGCCGCGAGGTTTGTGTGTCACATGGGAGGGTTTAAACTAGCATGGCGGGGGGGGGGGGGGGGGGGGGGGGGGTACCGGAGCAATCGGTCAGAAGGTGAAAGCATTGAGGAAGAACTAGGGAATAGGGCCAGTATGGCTCTGAGGAAGAGCAGACAGGGAGATTTTGCTGAAAACAGCGGGTCTGGTGGCCTGAAATGCATATGCTTTAATGCAAGAGGTATTACGGGTAAGGTGAACTTAGAGCTTGGATTAGTACTTGGAACTATGATGTTGATGCCATTACAGAGACCTTTTTGAGGGAAGGACAGGATTGGCAGCTAAACGTTCCAGGATTGAGATGTTTCAGGCTGGATAGAGGGGGATGTAAAAGGGGTGGCGGAGTTGCGCTACTTGTTATGGAGAATATCACAGCTGTAGTACGGGAGGACACCTCAGAGAGCAGTGAGGCTAAATGGGTCAGGAATAAGAAGGGTGCAGTCACAATGTTGGGAGTTGACTACAGGCCTCCCAACAGCCAGCGGGAGAGAGAGGAGCAGACAGGTAGATAGACTTTGGAAACGAGCACAAACAACAGGGTTGTTGTGATGGGAGACTTCAACTTCCCCAATATTGGCTTGGACTCACTTAGTGCTAGGGGCTTGGACGGGGCAGAGATTGTAAGGAGCATAGATATCATAGATAGATATCATAGAATTTACAGTGCAGGAGGAGGCCATTCGGCCCATCGAGTCTGCACCGGCTCTTGGAAAGAGCACGTTACCCAAGGTCAACACCTTCACCTTATCCCCATAACCCAGTAACCCCACCCAACACTAAGGGCAATTTTGGACGCTAAGGGCAATTTATCATGGCCAATCCACCTAACCTGCACATCTTTGGACTGTGGGAGGAAACCGGAGCACCCGGAGGAAACCCACGCACACACGGGGAGGATGTGCAGACTCCACACAGACAGTGGCCCAAGCCGGAATTGAACCTGTGACCCTGGAGCTGTAAAGCAATTGTGCTATCCACAAGGCTACCATGCTGCCCAAGCATCCAGGGGGGCTTCTTAAAACAATATGTAGATAGTCCAACTAGGGAAGTGGCTGTACTGGACCTGGTATTGGGAAATGAGCCCGGCCAGGTTGTAGAAGTTTCAGTTGGGGAGCATTTCGGGAACAGTGACCACAATTCAGTAAGTTTTCAAGTGCCGGTGGACAAGGATAAGAGTGGTTCTAGGGAGAATGTGCTAAATTGGGGGAAGGTAAATTATATCGATATTAGGGGGGGGACTGAAGAACCTAGATTGGGGCGGGTGTTTGAGGGTAAATCAACATCAGACATGTGGGAGGCTTTCAAACGTCAGTTGAAAGGAATTCAGGACCGGCAAGGTCTTGTGTGGAAGAAGGATAAATACGGCACATTTCGGTAACCTTGGATAACGAGAGACATTGTGGGTCTCATCAAAAAGAAAAAAGAGGCATTTGTCAGGGCTAGAAGGCTAGGAACAGACGAAGCCTGTGTGGAATATAAGGAAAATAGGAAGGAACCTTAGCAAGGAGTCAGGAGAGCTAAAGGGGGTCGTGAAAAGTCATTGGCAAATAGGTTTAAGGAAAATCCTAAGGCTCTTTACACGTACATAGAAAGCAAGAGGGTAGCCAGGGAAAGGGTTGGCCCATAGAAGGATAGGCAAGGGAATCTATGTGTGGAGCCAGAGGAAATGGGCGAGGTACTAAATGAATACTTTGCATCAGTGTTCACCAAAGAGAAGGAATTGGTGGATGTTGAGTCTGGAGAAACGTGTGTAGATCGCCTTGGTCACCTTGAGATCTAAAAAGAAGAGGTGTTGAAAAATATTAAGGTAGATATGTCCCCACGGCCTGATGGGATCTATCCCAGAATACTGAAGGAGGCTAGAGAGGAAATTGCTGAGGCCTTGACAGAAATATTTGGATCCTCACTGTCTTCAGGTGATGTCCGGGAGGACTGGAGAATAGCCAATGTTGTTCCTTTGTTTAAGAAGGGTAGCAAGGATAATCCAGGGAACTACAGGCCGGTGAGCCTTACGCAGTGGTAGGGACATTATTGGAGAGAACTCTTCGAGACAGGATCTACTCCCATTTGGAAGCAAATAGACGTATTAGTGAGAGGCAGCATGGTTTTGTGAAGGGGTGGTCGTGCCTCACTAACTTGAAAGAGTTTTTCAAAGAGGTCACAAAGATGATTGATGCAGGTAGGGCAGTGGATGTTGTGTATATGGACTTCAGTAAGGCCTTTGACAAGGTCCCTCATGGCAGACTGGTACAAAAGATGAAGTGACACGGGGTCAGTGGTGAGCTGGCAAGATGGACCCAGAACTGGCTAGGTCATAGAAGGCAGAGAGTAGCAATGGAAGGATGCTTTTCTGATTGGAGGGCTGTGACTTGTGGTGTTCCGCAGGGATCAGTGCTGGGACCTTTGCTGTTCGTAGTATATACAAATGATTTGGAGGAAACTGCAACTGGTCTGATTGGCAGGTTTGTAGATGACACAAAGGTTGGTGGAATTGCGGATAGCGATGAGGACTGTCACAGGATACTGCACGATTTCGATCGTTTGGAGACTTGGGCGGAGAGATGGCAGATGGGGTTTAATCCAGACAAATGTGAGGTAATGCATTTTGGAAGGTCTAATGTAGGTAGGGAATCTACAGTGAATGGTAGATCCCTCAAGACTATTGACAGTCAGAGAGGTCTGGGTGTACAGGTCCACAGGTCACTGAGAGGGTCAACACAGGAGCAGAAAGTAGTGAATAAAGCATACGGCATGCTTGCCTTCATTGGCTGGGGCATTGAGTCTAAGAATTGGCAAGTCACGTTACAGCTGTATAGAACCTTAGTTAGGCCATACTTCGAGTATAGTGTTCAATTCAGGTCGCCACACTACCAGAAGGATGTGGAGGCTTTAGAGAGGGTGCAGAAGAGATTTCCCAGGATGTTGCCTGGTATGGAGGGCATTAGCTATGAGAAGCGGTTGAATAACCTCGGATTGTTCTGACTGGAACGACGGATGTTGAGGGGCGACATGATGGAGGTCTCCAAAATTATGAGGGGCATAGACAGAGTTGATCGTCAGAGGCTTTTTCCCAGGGTAGAGGGGTCAATTACTCGGGCCACAGATTTAAGGTGCGAGGGGCAAGGTTTAGAGGAGATGTACTAGGCAAGATTTTTACACAGAAGGTAGTGGGTGCCTGGAACTCGCTGCCGGAGGAGGTGGTGGAAGCAGGGACGATAGTGACATTTAAGGGGCATCTTGAGAAATACATGAATAGGATGGGAATAGAGGGATACAGACCCAGGGTGTGGAAGATTTTAGTTTAGATGGGCAGCATGGTCGATACAGGCTTGTAGGGCCGAAGGGCCTGTTCCTATGCTGTACTTCTCTTTGTTCTTTGTTTTGTTCTAATATTAAATCTAGGAACAAACTGAGGAAAATGGATCACAATATTTGGAAGTGCTGCATCTAAAAAGAAAGTGAAAGCTGCGAATTTTATTATTGATGATTGGTCATTAGACAATTTTGGATTTGGTGGTCCATTTCCTTCTCCATCATTGCATTTAGTTCTGTGGATTTGGTTAAAGATATGGACGTGACATAATTTTGCGACAGCTATCTCAATAGAACATAGAACAGTACAGCACAGAACAGGCCCTTCGGCCCTCAATGTTGTGCCGAGCCATGATCACCCTACTCAAACCCACATATCCACCCTATACCCGTAACCCAACAACCCCCCACCCCTTAACCTTACATTTTTATTAGGACACTACAGGCAATTTAACATGGCCAATCCACCTAACCCGCACATCTTTGGACTGTGGGAGGAAACCGGAGCACCCGGAGGAAACCCACGCACACAGGGGGAGGACGTGCAGACTCCACACAGACAGTGACCCAGCCGGGAATCGAACCTGGGACCCTGCAGCTGTGAAGCATTTATGCTAACCACCATGCTACCCTGCTGCAATGTTTAGAGGATGAGCCTCTTCATCTCAGGATCGTGTGTTCGAGTCCCACACTGCGTGCCATTGTTTTGAAAATTTGCTGTTCTTCTGAGTGAAAAACAGATGTCCATTCTTCCGCATTGTCGCTTCTCAAACTGAGTCTTTCTCCATCCAACTTTGTTAACATTCCGTTCCTGGTTTATGAGTGAAAACTGTCTCCTCTTCACTGGGCGTACGAGAGAGGAGTTTGTAGATGCAACCTAATGTATGATTAGGCACTTTCAAAGTGATGAATTCCAGTCAAGCCCTGAACGAACAAAACTACTCAGAGTCACAGCAATAGAATGGCCACGTCCTCGGGGACTGACAGCGGCGGGTGCAAGTTAAACGGAATCCAGCCGAGAATGATCTGTTTCATAAGATTAGGGTGGAACATTCGGGAAGTACTCCTGAATGTTATTCGTACCAAAATGAGCTGTGAGGAATCACTTGATAGGATGGGCTTGTTTTGTTTGGAACAGAGGAGGCCAAAGGGAGATAAGTTTGAGGTTTATAAAATTATGAAGGTCCGATATAAGAGTGGATCAGAATTGTCTAAGGCCGTGAGCACATATATCAAAATCCACTCTTACCTCGGTCCTTCAGAATTTTATAAACCTCAATTTTATCTCCCCTTAGCCTTCTCTGTTCCAAAGAAAACAAGCATCTCCTATCTAGTGATTCCTCAAAAAACGGTACAGAGATCATGAAGGAGAGAAATCCTTACATTTACGTAGCACCTTTCATCACGACCGGAAATCCAAGGTGATTTCGAGCCAATGAAATCCCTTTGAAGTCACTTTTGTAGTGTAGGCAACTCATGACCCCCACAAACAGCAACGTCACAATGAGCAGATAATCTATTCTTGTGACATTGATTCAGGTATAATTATTGGCAAAGACACGGTACCCTGTTCCCTGTTAAAATAGGGAAATTTAGTATTTTGTATCCACCTGGCAGGGCGGAGGAGACCTGAGTTCAAAATCTTTAAACAAAGGACAGCACCTCCGCCATTGCAGCGCTCGCTTAGTGCTTTGTGAGAGTGTTAACATGGATTGCTGTGCTCCAGATTAAGCAATGTAATTTGCCCTCATAATCATAATGAAATGAAAATCGCTTATTGTCACGAGTAGGCTTCAATGAAGTTACTGTGAAAAGCCCCTAGTCGCCACATTCCGGCGCCTGTCCGGGGAGGCTGGTACAGGAATCGAACCGTGCTGCTGGCCTGCTTGGTCTGCTTTAAAAGCCAGCGATTTAGCCTGGTGAGCTAAACCAGCCCCTGGTTTAAGGAGAGACAAAGAGAGGCAGCGATAGAATAGACGCCTAAACCAATTTGTTCAAGAACCAACAGGCCATCCTGCGTGATGAGAGCAGAATCATTGGCAATATAGTTGTCCGAGATCCCTTGGGGATGAGCGCCCATCAAGGTGGAGAGTGACGGAGTTGACTCTGAGACTATGGTCCTGAATTTAATCAAGGGAACAACGATGCTATGCGACGTCAGTTGGGTCTGGTCAATTGGGGAGCATCAAGTGATATCTCTGGATAGGCGATAGCAACTATTCAAACATCGTATGGGGGAGCTGCAACAGTTGTTTATTAACTCTTAACAGTTGTTTATTGGCTCTTAAACTGAATACCCCTATTAATGAATGCCAACACACCATATGCCTTCTTAACAAACCTATCAAGTGGCAACTTGGAGGGATCTATGTACGTGGACCCCAAGATCCCTCGGTTTCTCCACACTTCCAAGAATCCTGCCTTCAACCCTGTATTCAGCATTCAAATTCGACCTTCCAAAATGAATCACTTCACATTTATCAAGGTTGACCTCCATCTGCCACTTCTCAGCCCATTTCTGCATCCTGTCAATGTCCTGTTGTAATCAGCAACAGCCCTCAACACTATCTACAACTCTCCCAGCCTTCGTGTCATTGCAACTTACTAACCCACCCTTCCACTTCCTCATCCATGTCATTTATAAAAACCACAAAGAACAGAGGTCCCGTAACAGATCCCTGCGGGACACCACTGGTAACTGACCCTCAGGCGGAATACATTCCATCCACTACAACTCGCTGTCATCTTTCGGCCAGCCAATTCTGTATCCAGACAGCCAAATTTCCCTGCATTCCATGCGACCTAACTTTCTGAATGAGCCTACCATGGCGAACATTATCAAATGCCTTACTGAAGTCCATATACACCATATCCACTGTCCGACCTTCATCAGTGTGTCTCATCACATCCTCAAACAATTCAATAAGCTTGTGTCCCTCTCAAAGCCATGCTGGCCATCTTTAATCATACAATGTTTTTAGTAATAATCATAAATCCTATCTCTCAGAATCCTTGCTGATATTTTTCACATCAAGACTGATGGATCTGTAATTGTAAGGGATTTCCCTATTCACTTTCTTGAACACGGGAACAACATTCACCTCCCTCCAATCATCCGGTACTACTCGAGTGGAGAGTGAGGACGCAAAGATCATCGCCAATGGTGCAGCAATCTCCTCCCTCGCTTCCGGTAGTCACCTTGGATATATCCCATCAGGCAAAGGGGACTTATCTATCCTGATGTTTTTCAAAATTTACAGCATATCCTCCTTCTTAATTTCAACCTGTTCGAGTCTATTAACCTGGTTCACACTGCTCATGAACAACAAGGTCCCTGTCTATCGTGAATACTGAAGCAAAATATCCATTCAAGGCCTCCCCCATCTCCTGAGACTCGAGGCACAAATTCCCTCCACTATCCCTGATCGGCCCAACTCTCACTCTGATCGTCCCCTTAATTCTCACATAAGTGTAGAACGCCTTGGGGTTTTCCCTAATCCTTCCTGCCAGGGCTTAACATGCCTCTTCTAGCTCTCAGTCCATTTTGAGTACCTTCCTGGCCACCATGTAACCCTCTAGAGCCGAGTCAGACCCTTGCACCTCAACCTTATGTAAGCTTCCTTCTTCCTCTTGACTAGTAGCTCCACTTCTCTTGTCACACAAGGCTTCTTCACATTACCATTCCTTCCGTGTCTCAGAGGGACAAAACTATCCAGCACTTGCAGCAAGTGCTCCTGAAACAACCCCCACATTACTCTTGTGCATTTCCCACAAAACAATTGTTCCCACTTTATGTTCCTCAGCTCCTGTCTAATAGCAGTATAATTTCACCTCCCCCAATTAAATACCTTCCCATATTGCCTGTTCCCCAAATAACATTTGGGGAAACATTGTCACTTGGCAGGTGCGAAATGGAGAAAGAATCAAACCAGAAAACCTTGTGAATCTTCAAAGGCTCTTTGGGAAACGGAATCAGAGGAGAATGAAGGGTGAAATGTCCGACTGAGCAGAGACAGTCAAGGCAACTTTCTTTTCTTTAAGACGCTGGAACATTTACTCTGACGTTAGCAGTGAAATTAACTGATATGAGACATTGAAATGATTCTCACTATTGCACTTCAGGGATTCAAGGCTAATATCAGCTTCGGGACAGTCAGAATTTTTGGGAACAGAGAAGACACTGAAAGGGTCGAAGGCAGCGTTGTAGCAGTGCTGTTCTCCGCTTCCATGGATGTGTCTGCAGTGGGTCTGATCAGACTATTCCCGTGTATTCACAGTGAATATCCCACTCTTTGTCTTATATATGTTTAAAATGTTTTTGTTGAAGTTTTAACATTTCATATACTATACATTTGGTAAGGATAAATGCGCTCGTTACAATGTACATATCATTTTCCACTGTGCAGATTAGCCCTCCTCTTTCCATGGACCACGTCCCTTTCATTCGTTGTTTCAGGGTCCTTTCCTGGTCCCCTCACTGTATAATGGACAGTTAACTGCTATTTACATGTGAGGCGTGCCCTCACCTTCCCTCCCATTTTGCCGTTTGGCCTCCCCCTTTGCTTCTCCTCTCTCCCTATTCTGTTTTCGGCATTTCCTTGTGGGTTCCTTTTCTTATGGCCTTGTTCTAGACCTTGGCCTCTGTATCGGCCGTTTTCCGGCCTCCGCCTCCTTCTTCCCTGGCCTGCCCCCTTACCCAACGCCCTTTCCAGTCTGTTCCCTGTGGCGCAATTGGCTCCCGTGCGTCCCCCCGTGGCTCCACTCTATCGGCTGTTGGCTTCGAACATGTCCTGGAGCGAGTTGATGAGTGCCCTCCATGCTTTGTGGAAGCCATCCTCTGACCTGCGGATGGTGAACTTGGTGTGATCGGCAGCTGAGAAGGATTCTCTGGTGGGTGATTAGAGAAAGAAAGACAAGAGCGTTGGCCCTCCTCGCCATGAATGGCTGGTCCGATACCTCAAAGACTGCCACTCTTCTGTATGGGTCCATCCTCACGTCCACGACGTTGGACATTGCCTCGAAGAAGGCTGTCCAGAACCTGACAAGTCTGGGACAGGCCAGGAATATTTGGGCGTGGTTTCCTGGCGTCCCTGGCACCGGTCACATTCGTTCTCCACCTCCGGGAAGCACCTGCTCATTCGGGTTCCTGTCAGTTGTGCTCATGGACCATCTTCAGCTTCATGAAGCTGAGCCTTGTGCATGAGAAGGTGGGGTTGGCCTTACACAGTGCTTTGCTCCAGATTCGTCACTCTATTTCCATCCCGAGCTCTTCCTCCTATATTCCCCGTGTCTCATCCAGTGGGCAGTGCATTTTTTCGAAGAGTCATCTTTACAAGTCCGTACAGTTTCTTTCCCCAGGCTATCTGCGTCCAGTAACTCCTCTAGCATTGTGCTCCTCGGGATTCGTGGGTATGCTGTCACCTCCGTGTGAAGACAGTTTTTTACATGCAGATGTCGGAGTTTATTCCCATTTGGTTGTTGCAGTCTCTCCGACAGTTCCTCGAATGTCGCTTGTCTGTCTGCTATCTAAAAATCTCTAACCATCAGTGTCCCCCGGCCTGTTTCCACCTCTTAACGGGGGCGTTGATCATGGCTGGTGCAAAACTATGGTTGCCGCAGGTGGACATTTCGATCAGACCGAAATGCTGCCTCTTCTGGTTCCACATTCTCAAGATAGTTATCACCACTGGACTTAGTTGAGTGTATTGCTGGTGGGGATAGGAGCGCTGCTGTGGTGAGGGCCCGGAAAGTTGTTCTTGTGCAGGAGGACTCCTGCAACCTCACCCATTCCGTATCTGAGAGTTTCACCCATTCTCTCACTCTTTCCGCCGTGGAAGGCCAGTGGTATAATTGCAAGTTTGGGAGGGCCAGCTGCACCATTTTTCTTATACATTGCAGTACTGATTTGGCGATACTTAAATTTCCCCCCCTCCCCCGCCCCTCACACACACACACACAAACAGACACACATCATAATCATCTCGTCTATTGAATGGAAAAAGGTCGTGGGGATGTAGATCGATATGGATCTGAACAGGAAGAGGAAACTGGACAGTACATATATCTTAATCGATTGCACCCTTAACACCAGAGAAAGCGATATTGCATCTCGTCTCAGTAAGTTATTTTTTTACTTCTTCCGCCAGGCTGTTCACTTTCGACTTGTGGATCTGTGTCCAGTCATGGGCAATCAAAATCCCCAGGTAGCGGAGTTTGCTTTGGGCCATTTTAAATGGTAGACCCTCCAGCTTTCGTCTTCCTCCTCTCTTGCTCACCGGGGATGCGTCGTTTTTGCTCAGGTTAGGGTTGTAACCATAGAAGGTTCTGAACATTTCCAGGAAATTCATGGTTTCTTTCATGCAGCTTTGTTGGTCCGAGCTGTAGAGGAACAGGCCATCTGCACAGAGCGAGACTCTGTGCTCTCTACCTCGACTATGGATTTCTTACCAGCCTACAACATCTCTCAGCGGCATCATCAGTGGTTCGATTTCCAGGATGAACAGCAGGCATCCGTGCCTTGTGGCTCTGTGCAGATGTAAGTATTCAGAGCTGATGGCGTAGGTCCTTATGCTCGCCTTGGGGTCGTTGTACAAGAGTTTCACCCATGAGATGAAACATAGAACATAGAACATAGAACAGTATAGCACAGAACACGACCTTCGGCCCTCGATGTTGTGCCAAGCATTGTCCAAAGCCAATGTCAAGCTATCCCACTCCCTGTCATTCTGGTATGCTTCATGTGCCTATCCAATAACCGCTTGAAACTTCCTAGTGTCCGACTCCACTATCACAACAGGCAATTCATTACACACCCTAACCACTCTCTGAGTAAAGAACCTACCTCGGATATCCCTCCTATATCTCACACTCTGAATCTTATAGTTGTGCCCCCTTGTAACAGCTACATACAATCGATGAAATAGTCTCTCAACGTCCAGTTTATCTATCCCCCTCATCATCTTATAAACCTCGATTAAGTCGCCTCTCATCCTCTTCCGCTTCAAAGAGAAGAGCCCTAGCTCCCTCAACCTTTCCTCACAAGACCTATCCTGCAAACCAGGCAGCACCCTGGTAAATCTCCTCTGCACCCTTTCCAATGCTTCCACATCCTTCCTATAATGAGGTGACCAGAACTGCACACAATACTCCAAATGTGTTCCCACCAAGGGCATGCATAGTTGCAGCATAACCCCGCGGTTCTTAAACTCAAGCCCCCTGTTAATAAACGCTAACACACTATAAGACTTCTTCACAGCTCTATCCGCTTGAGTGGCAACCTTCAGAGATCTGTGGACATGAACCCCAAGATCTCTCTGTTCCTCCACATTCCTCAGAACCCTGCCATTGACCCTGTAATCCGCATTCAAATGTTTTCTACCAAAATTAATCACCTCGCGTTTATCAGGGTTAAACTCCATCTGCCAATTTTCGGCTCAGCTCTGCATCCTATTATGTCTCTTTGTAGCCTACAACAGCCCTCCACCTCGTCCTCTACTCCACCAATCTTGGTGTCATCACCAAATGTACTGACCCACCCTTCAGCGAAGTCATTGATAAAAGTCACAAATAGCAGAGGACCCAGAACTGATCCCTGTGGTACACCGCTGGTAACTGGTCTCCAGTCTGAAAATTATCCATCCATCACCACCCTCTGTCTTCCATGTGATAGCCAATTACTTATTCAATTGGCCAAATTTCCCTCTATCCCACATCTCCTTACTTTCTTCATGGGCCGACCATGGGGAACCTTATCAAACACCTAACTAAAATCCATGTATACGACATCAACTGCTCTATCTTAATCTACACACTTAGTTACCTCCTCAAAGAATTCAATCAAATTTGTGAGGCAAGACTTATCCTTCACGAATCTGTGTAGACTACCCCGGATTAAGCTGCATCTTTCGAAATGGTCATCAATCCTATCCTTCAGGGCCTTTTCCATTAATTTACCGATCACCGAAGTAAGACTAACCTATAATTACCAGGTTCATTCCTATTCCCTTTCGTGAACGAGGAACAACATTCGCCACTCTCCAGTCCTCTGGCCCTATCCCCGTGGACAGTGGACAGTGAGGACCCGAAGATCAAAACCAAAGGGTCTGCAATCTCATCCCTTGCCTCCCAAAGAATCCTGGGATATATCCCATCTGGCCCAGGGACTTGTTGACTCTCAGGTTTTTCAAAATTGCTAATACATCCTTCCTCAGAACATCTATCTCCTCCAGCCTACCCGCCTGTATCACACTCTCATCCTCAAAAATATGGCCCCTCTCCTTGGTCAACACTGAGGAGAAGTATTCATTCAACGCCTCTCCTATTTCTTCTGACTCCATACACAAGTTCCTACTACTTTCCTTGATGCGCCCTACTCTCACCCTGGTCATTCTTTTATTTCTCACATAAGAGTAAAAAGCCTTGGGGTTTTCCTTGACCTGACCCGCCAAGGACTTCTCATGCCCCCTCCTAGCTCGCCTAAGTTCTTTTTTCTAGCTCATTCCTTGCTACCCTGTAACCCTCAAGCGACACAACTGAACCTTGTTTTCTCATCCTTACATACTCTTCCTTTTTCCTCTTGAAAAGACATTCAACCTCTTTTGTGAACCATGATTCCCTCACACAGCCATTTCCTCCCTGCCTGACAGGGACAAACCCATCAAGGATACGCAGTATTTGTTCCTTGAACAACCTCCATTTTTCCTTTGTGCCTTTCCTTGACAGTTTCTGTTCCCATCTTATGCTCCCTAATTATTGCCTAAACGCATCATAATTACCCCTCCCCCAATTATAAACCTTGCCCTGCCGTATGGCCCTATCCCTCTCCATTGCAATAGTGAAATACACCGAATTCTGGTCACCATCTGTAAAGTGCTCTCCCACAAACAAATCTGACACTTGACCCTGTTCATTAGCCAGTACCAAATCCAATGCCCCCCCCCCTCTCTTGTTGGCCTATCCACATATTGTGTCAGGAAACCCTCCTGCACACACTGTACAAAAACTGCCCCACCCGAACTGTTCGACCTATAGAGGTTCCAATCAATATTTGGAAAGTTAAAGTCTCCCATGGCAACTACCCTGAGACATCCACACCTATCCATAATCTGTTTTGCAATTTCTTCCTCCTCCTTAGGGGGCAGCACGGTAGCATGGTGGTTAGCATAAATGCTTCACAGCTCCAGGGTCCCAGGTTCGATTCCCGGCTGGGTCACTGTCTGTGCGGAGTCTGCACGTCCTCCCCGTGTGTGTGTGGGTTTCCTCCGGGTGCTCCGGTTTCCTCCCACAGTCCAAAGATGTGCGGGTTAGGTGGATTGGCCAGGCTAAATTGCCCTTAGTGTCCTAAAAAATAAGGTTAATGGGGGTTGTTGGGTTACTGGTATAGGGTGGATACGTGGGTTTGAGTAGGGTGATCATTGTTCGGCACAACATCGAGGGCCGAAGGGCCTGTTCTGTGCTGTACTGTTCTAATTCTAACATCTCTATTACTATTTGGGGGCCTATAGATAACTCCTAACAATGTCACCGCTCCTTTCCTATTTCTAACTTCGGCCAATACTACCTCAGTAGGCAGATCCTCTTCGAACTGCCTTCCGACAGCCGTTAAACTATCCTTGATTAACAATGCTACTCCTCCAGCTCTTTTACCACCTTCCCTACTCTTACTGAAACATCTATACCCGGAACTTCCAACATCCATTCCTGTCCCTGTTCTAACCATATCTCCGTAATGGCCACAACATCGCAGTCCCAAGTACCAATCCACGCTCCAAGTTCACCTACCTTATTCCGGATGCTCTTTGCATTGCAAGTAAGACACACTTCAACCCACCTTTCTGTCTGCCAGTACACTCCTGCGACCTTTATACCCTCCTCAGTACCTCACTACTCTCAACACTGGCTTCTGGAATACAGCTCGTTTTCCCAGCCCCCTGACAAATTAGTTTAACCCCCCCCCCCCCCCCCCAAGAGCCGTAGCAAATTTCCCTCCCAGGATACCGGTGCCCCTCTGGTTCAGGTGCAAACCGTCCTGTCTTTACAGGTCCCACCATCCCCAGAATGTGCTCCAATTATCCACGTACCTGAAACCCTCCCCCCTACACCATCTCTGCAGCCACGTGTTAATCTGCACTGTCTCCCTGTTCCTCACCTCACTAGCACGTGGCACCGGCAACAAACCAGAGATGCAAAATGGTTTGTCCTGGCTCTCAGCTTCCACCCTAGCTCCCTACATTCCTGTTTTAAATCCCCGTCACTTCTCTTACCTATGTCATTGGTACCAATGTGTGCCACGACTTGTGACTGTTCCCCCTCCCCCGTAAGGATTCTGAAAACACGGTCCGAAACATCACGGACTCTGGCACCCGTGAGGCAACATACCATCCGTGAGTCTCTTTCGCTGCCACAGAACCGTCTATCTGTCCCTCTAACTATTGAGTCCCCAATAACAATTGCTCTTCTGCTCTCCCTCATTTCCTTCTGAGCCACAGGGAAAGACTCAGTGCTGGAGATCCGTTCACCATGGCTTACCCCGGTAGGTCGTCCCCCTCAACAGTACCAAAGTGGTGTAATTGTTACTGAGGGGAACGACCACAGAGGATCCCTGCACTGACTGTTTCCTCCCAGCCCCTCTCACTGTCACCCAACTATCTTGATTCATCGGAGTAACTACATCCCTGAAGCTACTATCTATGATGACCTCTGCCTCCTGAATGATCCGAAGTTCATCTAGCACCAGCTCCCGTTCCCTAATGCGGTTTTTGAGGAGTTGGAGATGGGTGCACTTCCCACAGGTGAAATCAGCAGGGACAATGACGTCAGTTGTAATGAAGTGCTTCGAGAGGCTGATCATGAAGCTCATCACCTCCATACTCCCAGAACGCCTTGACCCACTTCAATTCGCATACCGTCGCAACCGGTCCACATCAGACGCCATTTCCCTGGCCCTACACTCATCCCAAGAGCATCTCGAAAACAAGGACTCCTACATCAGACTCCTATTTAATGACTACAGCTCCGCCTTCAACACCATAAACCCAGCCAAGCTCATATCAAAACTCCACTCTGCAACTGGATCCTTGACTTTCTGACCAACAGACCACAGTCAGTAAGAATGAACACCAAAACATCCTCCACAATAGTCCTCAATACCAGTGCCCCGCAAGGCTGCGTACTTAGCCCCCTACTCTATTCCCTGTACACACACGACTTGCAAAACTTGGTTCTAACTCCATCTACAAGTTTGCTGACGATACGACCACAGTGGGCTGGAACTCGAATAACGACGAGTCCGAATACAGGAGGGAGATAGAGAACCTAGTGGAGTGGTGTAACGACAACAATCTCTCCCTCAATGCCAGCAAAACTAAAGAGCTGGTCATCGACTTCAGGAAACAAAGTACTGTACACACCCCTGTCAGCATCAACAGAGCCGAGGTGGAGATGGTTAGCAGTTTCAAATTCCTAGGGGTGCACATCACCAAAAATCTATCCTGGTCCACTCACGTCGACGCTATCACCAAGAAAGCACAACAGTGCCTATACTTCCTCAGGAAACTAAGGAAATTCGGCATGTCCACATTAACCCTTATCAACTTTTACAGATGCACTATAGAAAGCATCCTATCGGGCTGCATCACAGCCTGGTATGGCAACTGCTCGGCCCAGGTAACTGAATACCGCCCAGTCCATCACACAAACCTGCCTCCCATCCATGGACTCCATCTACACCTCCCGCTGCCGGGGGAAAGCGGGCAGCATAATCAAGGATCCCTCCCACCCGGCTTACTCACTTTTCCAACTTCTTCCATCGGGCAGGAGATTCAGAAGTCTGAGAACACGCACGAACAGACTCAAAAACAGCTTCTTGCTCACTGTCACCAGACTCCTAAATGACCTTCTTATTTACTGACCTCATTAACACTACATGTATGCTTCAACCGATGCCAATGCTTATGTAGTTACATTGTATATATTGTGTTTCCCTATTATGTATTCTCATGTATTTTCTTGAATTTTGTTTAATTCCCTTTTCTTTCATGTTCTGAATGATCTGTTGAGCTGCTTGCAGAAAAATACTTTTCACTGTACCTCGGTACACGTGACAATAAACAAATCCAATCCAATCCAAACTCTACCCCTTAGGTTAAGGGAGGTGGAAGGGTGGGGGTACACCCTTCAAACTGCCCAACTTAAAAATAAAACACTTAACCAGCAAACACTGCGCCCCACACAAGAACATCAATCAGTTGTTTTGGGCCTGTGCAAACAGTTTAAACTTTTACTATTTACCCAGCAGTCACTCTGTCCTCACTCCGACCGGATTCAGCTGGAAACTCCCAAAAGTAAGTTTATTAAAAATTTACTCCCCTTCTCAGCAAGCACTCACTCAGCAAGCACTCTGCACGATCACACCTCAGGGAAAAGAAAAACTACTTACCAGTCACCAGCCAATCACTTACCTGCAGGCTGTGATGTCATGGTTCAACTTCTTTCTACTTCTACCTGCCCTCGATCTTTACTCGGCTGGGATACTTAAAGTGATTTTTTTTTTAGTTGGAGGAGGAGGTAGGGGGGGGAAGTGTTTGGGGTTTAACTGTCATTTGACAACAGCTCCTCCATAAACCACCTTCAAGATACGGTGACCGCAATGCTTTGATGCAAATTTTCCCCAAAACAGCCAATCAGCAGCTCCACTCTACTGCCCTCTGCAGGATGCTTACTTTCACTTGAACACGGAGAGTGTCTTGCTCAGGTGCACATTCTAGATACAGTGACCGCAATGCACTGATGCAAATTTTCCCCACAACAGCCAATCAGCAGCTCCGCTCTACTGCCCTCTGCTGGATGTCCACAGCCCAAACAGTTCTAGTACCTCAATGAGGTAACACTCGACTCTGTCGATGGCATTTTCTGTGTTCTGGGAAACAATCATCTCTTGTGTTCTCCCCGGGTGGGGTCATTATCATGTTCAGGAGTCGCCTGATGTTTCCAGTTAGATGTCTACCCCGAACAAAGACTGTCTCGTCTTCTGCGACCACTTCTGGTAGCAGTCCTCCAGCTCCTGAGCCAGCACTTTTGCGAGTATTTTCACGTCTCCATCAAGCAGTGAAATTGGTCTGTATGATCCACACTTCACTGGGACTCAGCGACACGGGTCACACGATATGGTGACCTACGGCAGCATTGGAGGCAGTGTGCCCCTCGCTAGCGAGCCTGAGAACATCTCTTGCAGGTGCAGGGCCGGTGTTGGGGCGATTTATTTGTAGAAGTCCGCTAGGACCCTGTCGAATCTCGGCACCGTCCCCGCCTGCATGGAGCTGATGCTCTCCCTGACGTCTCCCAGTACTTGTCGTGCTTCCAGATCCCTCCATCTATTGTCCACCACAGCTGGAATATCCAGTCCATTGCACAACCATTTCATCCCCAAATCTCTGTCAGGGTGGGGGGCGAGCGTGGGGTTCGGAGGTGTACAGTCCCCGGTAGAAGGCCTTGAATGCCTTGTTGACTTTTTTTGTTGCAGCTACCAGTCTGATTCTGCTATCCTTTACCTGTGCTGTTTTCCTTGTGTATCCCTGCTTTCTCAGATGGTGAGCCAGCCGGCGGCTAACTTTATCTCCCTTCTCATAAAAGGTCCCCCGTGTCTAGTGGAGTTGGTGCACTGCTTTCCCGGTAGAGAGCGCATTACAGTCCACTTGTAGATTTTTTCCCTCTGCCAAAAGATCTATGGTCGAAGCCACGGAGTATTGCCTGTTGACCTCCAGGGTGGCATCAAGCAGTTGTTGCCTATTGACCCTCTCTTCCCTATCTCTGCGAGCTTTTTAGCGGATAATTTCTCCCCTAATCATCGCCTTCAGTGCCTCCCAGAACGTGGAAGGTGAAGGTTCCCAATTCTGGTTGTTCATAACGTATCCGCCTCTGGCCTGTGTTTATTTCCGGTAAAGACCTTGTCAGCCATGGGGTCATGTCCAACCTCCATGCCATGCGTTGGGTATGGCCCGTCTCCAACCACACATCCATGTAGCATGGAGCATGGTCGGAGATTATATTTGCGAAGTATTAGAACATAGAACAGTACAGCACAGAACAGGCCCTTCGGCCCTCGATGTTGTGCCGAGCAATGATCACCCTACTCAAACCCACATATCTACCCTATACCCGTAACCCAACAACCCCTCCCCTCCCCCTTAACCTTACTTTTTAGGACACTACGGGCAATTTAGCATGGCCAATCCACCTAACCCGCACATCTTTGGACTGTGGGAGGAAACCGGAGCACCCGGAGGAAACCCACACACACACGGGGAGGACGTGCAGACTCCGCACAGACAGTGACCCAGCCGGGAACCGAACCTGGGACCCTGGAGCTGTGAAGCATTTATGCTAACCACCATGCTACCGTGCTGCCGTATTGCACTCTGATTACTCTGGAAGCACCGATTTCCCGACCACAAAGAAGTCTATGTGAGTATAGACTCTGTGTACTGGCTAGGAAAATGAGAATTCATTCTCACCAGGGTGCATGAACCGACATGGGTCCAATGTCGCCACCTTCTCCACAAATCTTCCCAGTTCCCCAGCCATGCCCGCCATTTTCTATGATCTGGGGTTTGATCTGTCCGTCAGTGGATCCTGTACACAGGGAAAGTCCCACATTATCAGTTGGTACGTCTCTATGTTACCAATTTCCACCATGGTCTTCTTTACAAATTCTGTGTTGCTCCAGTTGGGAGTGTACACGTTTACCAGGATCACCGTATGCCGTCTAGGACATCGCTGCCCATCATTTACCGTCCCTCTTGGTAAACAACATTCCTCGTTGCAGTAAACACCACCTTCTTTCTTTTCAGTATGGCTGTCTCCCCCAGCTCTCGTCCCGTAACATGAATGGTAGGTCTGTCCCACACAGCCCTTCCTCACCTGCAGTCAGTCCTTCTCACTCAGGTGTGTCTCTTGGAGGGAGACTATGTCAGCATTCATACCTTTCATTTGGGCGAAGAATCTGGTTTCCCTTTGTCCAGGGGCCACCCAACATGGCCCCCAACTATCTATACGTATTATTGGTGAGCGCCTGCGCTCCTGGGTTTCCCTTTGTTTGGAGACCCTGCAATGTGTCTGTTAACGGTGCCACTTGTTCCACTTTTCCAAGATTAAATTTCTGAAGCAAGTCAAGAGCCCTTCCGCCCCTTGTCACTTTGTTCCGCCCATAGTTTTGAACCCCACTTCAGCTCCCCTCGTTGGTCACACCCCCTCTTCTGTCTAGCCCCTGCCCTTCTCCCCATCACTGTGTCTGCCTATCCCTCCCCCCCCCCCCCCCCCCCCCCCCGCCCCCCAGGTCATCTCTCCTCGGTGGAGATGCGCTTTGCCAGGTCTGCCCCAATGTCTTCATACAAACTGTTTTTAAGTCGCTCCCAGTTGCATGCCTCAGTCTGTCGAGCCCAAGAAGGATTCTTTCCCGGCTCTGATACGTGTACAGTTTGCTACTATACTATGCCCGTCCCCGGGCATTGGCCGCAGCGACCTGCGAGTCCTGTTGATTTCCGGCAGTTTGGCAAAGCATGCCCAGCCAGGTAGTTGGTTGGTTTCTTACGCTGGATCACCTCCGGCAGGCTCACTCTTCGAGTGTTCTGCTGCTTCGCCCGATTCTCCTGGTCATCGACCTTCCCTTTGAGCGCACCTGGGTCACCACCAATCTCTTGATTTCAGGCTCCAGAGAGTCGTGAGCCGTCTGCATGGTGGCTGGCGCCTGCATCTCGTATCTAGGCCTTGATGTCATCCTTCATCGCTTTTAATTCCCTGCTGAGGACTGTCTTTCATCCATCGCCTGGCGGAGGTTTGAGATTGGCAGATTTCTTTCTGGGTCGTTTCTCTCTGTCTCTGAATCTTGTGTTCAATCACGACTTCAGTGGATGCAAGAGCACAATTGATTGTGTTTCATATAACTGACACCGTACTCTCTTTGGGAGTAGTGCAAATTATTTGCGATTTTCTGCATTTTACTATTCGTATTCTCGTGGACCAGAAAGTTGAAAACCTGTTCTCTATTCACAGCGTAATTCCGATCTCTCAGTTTTCCAGTATCATTTAATTTCTAACCAGTTTCCTCCAAATCATACTTACTGGCTCTGTTTTTTCTCTATCGCAACGAATTTGGCAGTAATTCTGATCCTGTTTCGTGGAAGATGTAGCTTCTCCGGGTGTGTCATTTACTGCTTCATGTCTATGGCAGTGACAGATCTCTTTTCACAGTAACTTCATTACAGTGTCAATATATGCCAATTCGTGACAATAAAGATTATTATTGTCTTTATAATCATGGCTATGATATTGAACAGGATTGTAGGTACATGTTTTCCGTTCGGTTCCCTGTCCATCACACTGGCCTTTGCTCTCAGCCTTGTGTTGGCATATGGTATCAGAGAATCAGCTGCCCAGATAACAGTTGTTTACATCTTTGATAGATTTTTAGGCATTTGTTGTCCGAAATTGAAAACCAAACATTGTACAAAGAGAATCGTTGTTATTGTGATGTGTGCTGTTGTGTTTTGCACTGTGCTAAGAAAATATCCTTGCGCTTTGATTGTGCAACTTCCATTATGATTAACAATATACCCCGATACTGCAATTCAAAATCAGACGATTACACTTCACCCGGATGGGTCGCGAACGACAACATAAATGCCGCTTTAACCCATTGTCCCCCATAGGTCCTTATTTTGATGCTCAATATTCAGATGATCAGGCACATTATTGCGGCCAGTCGAGAGCGCAAAGAACTCCGAGCACACAGGAATGGAGACAACCATCGTGATGGAGAAGAGGAATAAGTCCATCGTTTTCCTACTCTGCACATCGAGCAGTTTCTGTCTGTTATATTTCTTATAACTTACAACATTACTTCTTCCGAGATTGTTGGCATTAGTTATCTTATTGGTTCAAATTTCAATCAAATGTTATTTTGAAGGAAACGTGGCTAATGCTGCAGCTTTTGAGTTCTTTCATCGACCGGTTTATTTATGCAGGGACCCAGATTGACAGAGAAAATTCAGGGAAGACTTAAAGACTGGAATGAATTATGCATCGAGTATGATTGTTAAAATATTTAAAAGGACAGGGGTGATACTCAGCATCAACTGCACATTCCATTACTTCATTTAGGTTTTGTTTTTACGTCACGCATCGTTTCACATCGCTGGAACATATTTGCTTCTTTTAGGAGAGTTACGTTTCAGTGGGTTGAGAAATGCGTAATGAACTCTGTCTGTTCTCAGTTCAATTTTATTTTTCTTCCCTGTGTTGTCGCGGGCATGGTACATTCCCAGCACCCCTGAAAGTCGCGAAGAGGCCCGACATTCGTTTGTGAAACAATGTCCCTTGTTAGATCTGGTCTTGGATCCAGAGGCTTAACAATGCAACGTAGGAACCTCAATATCTCACCCGCGGATGATTTATATCCTGATTGTAGAAAACTTTCTGAAATCCCGTACTCCTGCACTTTCCGCAACTGACCAGGCACCGTGTCGCACTCCATAGGTGGAGTAAAATGTACACTGAACAAAATGGCGAGTTTTCTCTGTCACGTGCCTCTGTCAATTGGAATTAACACAACATCTGCAGTGTCACCAAACTTCACAACGCACTGAACAAGAGTGTTCCCCTTTAAAAGTTCACAAATCATAAACAGCCTCAACAAACAATACTCAACAAAAACATAAAATGTACTGCAAAATTCCGGGATTCTCTGGTTCCCTAGCCACGTGTTTCCCGGCAGCGCGCCGTTCGCGGGTGGCGGGATGTGTCATCCCGCTGCTTGTATTGCCGCATGGGATTGAATGGGATTGAAGCCAGTCCAGGTCGCGGGGAAAACAACGCGCGCGGATGTGCTGCCACCGGGAACAGAGAATCGCAGCAGCTAGAGAATTCCGGCCATCATTTTGGTCATGGGCAATGCACTAAAACTATCTTTATTCCCAGCTTTATACCCACAACAGTAATGGTAACGATGTTGTGGGCTACTCACAGCAAGCAGTTTACATGGCAATCTCGGATAAAATCTGCATCTCTGCGGGTGTGTGCAATTTCCCGGTAGTGACGCAAACTGCAGAACAGGCGAAAACCTCAAGATTCACCGCCGGCGTTCACAGAAAATGGGGGCCAAATAATTCATGCTGCATATCTATTTTCGTTCGCTAGGTCTCTTGATGTCATATTTCAAACAACGTTATTTTCCATTGTTTCATTTGAACTTCGTGCAGCTTTATCCAACTGTCGAAAAAGACTTTCATTATGCAACATTTCGTCTTTCACTCAAGGTACAATTTGTCAAATACTTCCCTATTCCATCGAGACAAAACGGGCGACAACCGTTCTCTTGTTCATGCCACAGTGCCATGGTCACCACTAAACGTCATATTGCCCTGGCTTGAAATTGAAAACAAAATGACAATTAACTGTCAGTTATCAGTTAAATGGTGTATTCTCCATGGCAAGTGCTCTACCAATCAGAATTCACTTGCCAATTAATCTGCCCTTTATTCTCATCCAGTGTAAAGTGCTTTTCCTTTCCAGTTGCCATGGTTGAGAGTTGTTAAGATAAATACAAAACAAGTTTCAGCAACATATGTCCTTTTTCAGCAATACTCAATAAATGTACCAACAAACGCCTATTTATGAAGAAACACTAAAAATATCAATACGATTATAAAAAATGGGTCCTGAGATCATTATCCGGTGTCTCTGGATTACTAGTCAGGTGGCAATTCTACTACGTCACCGCCTGTGTTATTTGCCACAAGCCAGGTGGGCATTCGCGTCCAAGGTAAATGAAGACTGATTGGAATGCTGGTATGGAAAGCATAACCTCAAAACTGTTGCCTTCTAGATGAAGAAAATACGAGAATGCAACATAACACTTGGTGGGCTGGGCTTTCTGTTCATTAACTATCTTTTTCAAGCAATGACCAAAACAAATCGAGAAATGGAAGGAATATGTCCTAGCGTCTATGTTGAGGTGTAGGAAGGGAGACAAATTGAGATAAAAATGTCAACAACTATTGTTAGTTCTGTGTGAAAGAGGAAAACGGCAAATAGAAGCAGCTCACTGATAAAATGGGCAGAGCTGGACCAAGGAACAATGCACTGATCTCAGCAAAAAAAAGTAATGTGACTAGCCATGTGCATAAACGTAACATGTAAATTATTAATTTTACTATTACTTCAAGTAAGTGAGCTATTTGAAGGAGAATTTCTTCAACTTGAAAGCAAGGGTAAATACAGAAGGGTGTGTGTGATATTGACTCGAGACAGGTTGGATCTATGATGAACAACGAAAGGGAGATCTCCCAGGCCATCCTGATTTTGGTGCTACATCGAATATATATCCCAGTTAGAAAGGGAAAGTTGATCAATTGAAAAGTGTGAAAGTTGCAGAGGATATGAAAATGGGTACCGAAAGAGATGAATAACGGTTTGCATGAAACATGCAAACATGCTGATCAGACAGATTCATACAGAATGGAACAGGTCGGAACACATCCTATGAAAACTTGGAAAAAAAGGTGTTCAATTTGCCAATTGCTTGGTGCTTGTTAACTTTGTTCCTCAGACGCTCAACATAAAATGCAGGATACAGTGGATGTCGTAAATGTGAAATCTAACATAAACTCAGATGCAGTAACTCCTGCGGCAACAGACATTGTCAAACATAATGAGAATTTCCACCATGTTGTTCTTACTTTTTCATGTGATTTTTCATTGGCACTAAATGTTGCTTAAATGTTGTGGCCCAGCCCATTAGAGGAGTAACCGTGCTGAGCTAAGCCTTGTTGCCTTGAGAGCAGGCGTGCTGAAGATGATGTAATCAACTCGGAATACAAGACTGCAGAAGTGATCTGTTTATATAAGTCCAAAGATGTGCAGGTTAGGTGGATTGGCCACTTCATGTCCAGGGATTCGCAGATTAAGTTACGGGATTCGTCTATGGATTCTACATTGAATGCCAGCACGTCGTGATGGGCTTGTCAACATTGACAAGTCGAGGATAGTTATAATCAGCGAAATTATATAGATTGGTTGGTGGAGTGGGCGATACGTGGCAGGTGGAATTTAACACAGAGAAGTGTGAGGAGTACACAATGAATGTAATATAATAAGAGGGGGAGCTGAAGTGAAACATATTGGCGTGCATGTTCACAGATACCTAAAAGCAGCAGTTTAAGTAGAAAAGGTTGTAAAGAAAGTATATGGAATGATCTCCGCGTTGGCAGAGGTATATTTAAAAGTAAAGATAAAATTATGGAATTGTACAAAACATTGGTGAGGCCAGAGCTGGAGTACTGTGTGAAATTCTGGACATCACATTGCAGAAAGGACGTAATTGCTCTCGTGAGGGTGTAGAAGAGGTTTACAAGAATGTTGCCAGGGCTAGAGAAATGTAGCTACGAGGAGACATTGGATAGGTTGGGGTTATGTTCATTGGAACAAGGAAGGCTGAGGGGTGACTTAGTTGAGGTGTATAACATTATGAGGTGAAGATATGGAGTGGACAGGACAACATTGTTTCTCTTGGTGGGAAATTCTATAACCAGAGACCCTGGGACATAGATTCAAAATAAATGGCAGAATATGTAGAGCAGACATGAAAATGGATATTTTTACGTAGAGGAGAGTGGAAGGATGAAATTCGCTGCCGATTTGTTGGTGGAGGCAGAGAACCTAAATTTTTTAAAGATGTACCTGAATCAGCACCTTAAGTGCCACAAGCTACAGAGTTACGGGCCGGGTGGAGGAAGGTCGGATCAAAAAGGGCATTCGGCTGTTCTCGGGCTGGCATAGACAAGATGCGCCGAATTGTCTCCTTCTGTGCGATTTAGTTATTATGTAAACTTGTTTGGAAATGTTTAGATATGTTGAAACGTTCCCCAAGCCTGAAAGCCGTTCTTAAATCCGGTTGCTAATCCAAGTAACTACCTTTGAGGCGTGCGTCTAGGTTCGTTATGACATTTGGGGGCGCAATTTGTTTGTGAACTCGGCACTCAGCTGGGTTTCACTGATCTTTTCCTCGGTCGGCCCTACAGCAGCTCGAGGTCCAAATATGCACAGCAAAGAGCAAGAATGCAACGACCATTGGCCAGTTACGATCATCTGTGTTGTGGCCCGGACAGAGTCCGTTGTATTCTCCAAAGATAAATGTAATTCGCATTATTCTGTAGTCTCTGGTAATTTTGCTTTGGAGCCATGTTGCATTTGATGAAATCGTACTCCATTTCGTCAGACTATAAATAAACAAGCAGCAGCTGCACTAATTATTTGTTTACATATAATCTAATTAATGTTCAAATAGACTGCGCTGTCTAATTATCCCCCAAGAGCCTGAGATCAGATATAAAAGTGACAATTGGGCTCACTAAAAGCTTAAAGCTTCTGATAGAAATGCATGGTTCACCAAAAAACCTCCTTGTTTCCATTTACTATCCCGCAATTGCGGCTATTGGGATTCCAGGTAAAATTTTGAAGTTAGTTAGTAGCTCTGTGAATCATTGTTTTTGCGCATTATTGCTGCAATTTAAAATATAGTGCGTTTGCAAGATGCTGCACTCCTTTCTCAGGTTTGATTAAATATATTACTTAATGGTATATTTTCTTTACTTTAAGTGAGTCAGTTTATCTTGTTTGCAGTACCGTTTTATTTTCCAATGCAACGGTATTTGTTCTCTAGTTTAGTAGTATAATTTATTATGTTGGCAGAGATGAATATTAATGGTAACATATCTCTCTGTTAGTAGTGTCAGATTTTTCTTTTTTACTAACATTGAATCTCACTTTCGAACATTCTTCCCTCACGTTTGTACTACCTATCTGAGACTAGTACCATTTAATTGGTTTAATTATATCGTTCTTCCTGTTTAGTACGATAAAGTCGCGCTGCCTGAACACGTCCGCGGTGTTATTCTGAGTATTTATTGTCTTGCGGTTTTCTGCTGCTATTACAGTACAAATAACTTTTGTTGGTATTGTTGACAACGTTGTTGTGGGTGAATGACCGCAACGTTATTATGGTATAATTTGAGTTCCATGAAGTGGGAGACAAATGACAATCTGGGGACATTCAACTTCTGTTATCACAGAGTAAGGACAATTCTGTTACTTTATCTGCGCTGTTACATACAGTGATTTATCACCCTGCAATCGCGATGTCAGTTCAGATCTATTTTATTGTTGGCACTCTTCCTGTGGGGGAATTGTAACATCGAAAACAAAATGTACCTTTCATATATAGTGACTGATGTTGGTAATATGGGAAAATTGGACGATATTATTTACTTTTTGAGGGATTTAACTATTGAACAGTTCCCGATTGAAAATAATTAATATATTATCATTATGCATCGATTTATTGATACGAACAGCAACAGTGTTTTTGATTTGATTTGATTTATTATTGTCACATGCATTACTATACAGTGAAAAGTATCGTTTCTTGCATGATGTACAAACAATGCATACCGTGCATAGGGAAGGAAGGAGAGACTGCAGAATATAATGTTACAGTTAAACTCAAGGCGTAGAGAAAAGATCAACTTAATACGAGGTAGGTCCTTTCAAAAGTCTGATGGCAGTAGGGACGAAGCTGTTCTTGTGTTGGTTAGTATGTGGCCTCAAACTTTGGTATCTTTTTCCTGATGGAAAAAGTTGGAACAGAGTATGTCGGGGTGCGTGGGGTCCTTAATTATGCTGGCTGCCTTTCTGAGGCAGCGGGAATTATAGATACCATCTTGCGTGATGGACTGTGATACATTCACGACCTTTTGCAGTTTCCTGCGGTCTTGGGCAGAGCAGGCTCCATACCAAGCTGTGATACAACCAGAAAGAATGCTTTTTATGGTGCATCTGCAGAAGTTGGTGAGGGTCGTAGCTGACATGCCAAATTTCCTTAGTCTTCTGAGAAAGTAGAGTCGTTGGTGGGCTTTCGTAACTATAGTGTCGGCATGGGGGGACCAGGACAGACTGTTGGTGATCTGTACAGCTAAAAACTTGAAACTCTCGACCCTTTCTACTTCGTTCCCATTGGTGTATACAGGGGCATGTTGTCCACTGCGATTCCTGAAGTCGATGACAACCTCCTTCATGTTTTTGACATTGAGGGAGAGATTATTGCCGTCGCACCTGTTCATCAGATTCTCTATTTCATTCTTGTACTCTGTTTCGTCATTGTTTGAAATCCGACCCACTACGATGGTGTCGTCAGCAAATTTGAAAATCGAGTTGGAGGGGAATCTGGCCACATAGTCATAGGTGTAAAGGAGTATAGTAGGGGAATGGGGACACAGCCTTGTGGGGCACCAGTGTTGAGGATGATCGTGGAGAAGGTGTTGTTGCCTATCCTTACTGATTGTGGCCTGTGGGTTAGAAAGTTCAGGATCCAGTCGCGGAGGGAGGAGCCGAGGCCAAGGCCACGGAGTTTGGAGATGGGTTTCGTAGGAATAATGGTGTTGAAGGCTGAGCTGCAGTCAATTAATAGGAGTCTGACATAGCTATCTTTGTTATCTAGGTGTTCCAGGGTAGAGTGCAGAGCCATGGAGATGGCGCCTGCTGTGGACCTGTTGCAGCGGTAGACGAACTGTAGTGGATCAAGGCAATCTTCGGAGTTGATTCGTGCCATGACTAACCTTTAGAAGCACTTCATGATGTTGGATGCCAGAGCCACTGTACGATAGTCATTAAGGCAAGCTGCTTGACTTTTTTTGGTACAGGGATAATGGTCGTCTTCTTGAAGCAGTTAGGGACCTCAGATTGTTCTGGACATCACATTGCAGAAAGGACGTAATTGCTCTCGTGAGAGTGTAGAAGAGGTTTACAAGAATGTTGCCAGGGCTAGAGAAATGTAGCTACGAGGAGACATTGGATAGGTTGGGGTTATGTTCATTGGAACAAGGAAGGCTGAGGGGTGACTTAGTTGAGGTGTATAACATTATGAGGTGAAGATATGGAGTGGACAGGACAACATTGTTTCTCTTGGTGGGAAATTCTATAACCAGAGACCCTGGGACATAGATTCAAAATAAATGGCAGAATATGTAGAGCAGACATGAAAAAGGACATTTTTACGTAGAGGAGAGTGGAAGGATGAAATTCGCTGCCGATTTGTTGGTGGAGGCAGAGAACCTAAATTTTTTAAAGATGTACCTGAATCAGCACCTTAAGTGCCACAAGCTACAGAGTTACGGGCCGGGTGGAGGAAGGTCGGATCAAAAAGGGCATTCGGCTGTTCTCGGGCTGGCATAGACAAGATGCGCCGAATTGTCTCCTTCTGTGCGATTTAGTTATTATGTAAACTTGTTTGGAAATATTTAGATATGTTGAAACGTTCCCCAAGCCTGAAAGCCGTTCTTAAATCCGGTTGCTAATCCAAGTAACTACCTTTGAGGCGTGCGTCTAGGTTCGTTATGACATTTGGGGGCGCAATTTGTTTGTGAACTCGGCACTCAGCTGGGTTTCACTGATCTTTTCCTCGGTCGGCCCTACAGCAGCTCGAGACCCAAATATGCACAGCAAAGAGCAAGAATGCAACGACCATTGGCCAGTTACGATCATCTGTGTTGTGGCCCGGACAGAGTCCGTTGTATTCTCCAAAGAAAAATGTAATTCGCATTATTCTGTAGTCTCTGGTAATTTTGCTTTGGAGCCATGTTGCATTTGATGAAATCGTACTCCATTTCGTCATACTATAAATAAACAAGCAGCAGCTGCACTAATTATTTGTTTACACATAGTCTAATTAATGTTCAAATGGACTGCGCTGTCTAATTATCCCCCAAGAGCCAGGGATCAGATATAAAAGTGACAATTGGGCTCACTAAAAGCTTAAAGCTTCTGATAGAAATGCATGGTTCACCAAAAAACCTCCTTGTTTCCATTTACTATCCCGCAATTGCGGCTATTGGGATTCCAGGTAAAATTTTGAAGTTAGTTAGTAGCTCTGTGAATCATTGTTTATGCGCATTATTGCTGCAATTTAAAATATAGGGCGTTTGCAAGATGCTGCACTCCTTTCTCAGGTTTGATTAAATATATTACTTAATGGTATATTTTCTTTACTTTAAGTGAGTCAGTTTATCTTGTTTGCAGTACCGTTTTATTTTCCAATGCAACGGTATTTGTTCTCTAGTTTAGTAGTATAATTTATTATGCTGGCAGAGATGAATATTAATGGTAACATATCTCTCTGTTAGTAGTGTCAGATTTTTCTTTTTTACTAACATTGAATCTCACTTTCGAACCTTCTTCCCTCACGTTTGTACTACCTATCTGAGACTAGTACCATTTAATTGGTTTAATTATATCGTTCTTCCTGTTTAGTACGATAAAGTCGCGCTGCCTGAACACGTCCGCGGTGTTATTCTGAGTATTTATTGTCTTGCGGTTTTCTGCTGCTATTACAGTACAAATAACTTTTGTTGGTATTGTTGACAACGTTGTTGTGGGTGAATGACCGCAACGTTATTATGGTATAATTTGAGTTCCATGAAGTGGGAGACAAATGACAATCTGGGGACATTCAACTTCTGTTATCACAGAGTAAGGACAATTCTGTTACTTTATCTGCGCTGTTACATAGTGATTTATCACCCTGCAATCGCGATGTCAGTTCAGATCTATTTTATTGTTGGCACTCTTCCTGTGGGTGAATTGTAACATCGAAAACAAAATGTACCTTTCATATATAGTGACTGATGTTGATAATACGGGAAAATTGGACGATATTATTTACTTTTTGAGGGATTTAACTATTGAACAGTTCCCGATTGAAAATAATTAATATATTATCATTATGCATCGATTTATTGATACGAACAGCAACAGTGTTTTTGATTTGATTTATTATTGTCACATGCATTACTATACAGTGAAAAATATCGTGTCTTGCATGATGTACAAACAATGCATACCGTGCATAGGGAAGGAAGGAGAGACTGCAGAATATAATGTTACAGTTAAACTCGAGGCGTAGAGAAAAGATCAACTTAATACGAGGTAGGTCCTTTCAAAAGTCTGATGGCAGTAGGGACGAAGCTGTTCTTGTGTTGGTTAGTATGTGGCCTCAAACTTTGGTATCTTTTTCCTGATGGAAAAAGTTGGAACAGAGTATGTCGGGGTGCGTGGGGTCCTTAATTATGCTGGCTGCCTTTCTGAGGCAGCGGGAATTATAGATACCATCTTGCGTGATGGACTGTGATACATTCACGACCTTTTGCAGTTTCCTGCGGTCTTGGGCAGAGCAGGCTCCATACCAAGCTGTGATACAACCAGAAAGAATGCTTTTTATGGTGCATCTGCAGAAGTTGGTGAGGGTCGTAGCTGACATGCCAAATTTCCTTAGTCTTCTGAGACAGTAGAGTCGTTGGTGGGCTTTCGTAACTATAGTGTCGGCATGGGGGGACCAGGACAGACTGTTGGTGATCTGTACACCTAAAAACTTGAAACTCTCAACCCTTTCTACTTCGTTCCCATTGATGTATACAGGGGCATGTTGTCCACTGCGATTCCTGAAGTCGATGACAATCTCCTTCATGTTTTTGACATTGAGGGAGAGATTATTGCCATCGCACCTGTTCATCAGATTCTCTATTTCATTCTTGTACGCTGTTTCGTCATTGTTTGAAATCCGACCCACTACGATGGTGTCGTCAGCAAATTTGAAAATCGAGTTGGAGACAGTGGATTGGTCCATATTTAAGAACTGAGTGACTAACTTAAATGAGTATGCCACCACCGTCACAGACTTCATCTGCAAATGTGTGGACGACTGCGTGCCAAAGAAAGCAGTACGTACGTTCTCCAACCAGAAACCATGGCTCAACCATGAGATTGACTCCCGACTGAAGGACAGATCTGAGGTGTTCAAGGCAGACGACACTGTCCTATACAAGAAATCCAGATACGACCTCTGCAAAGCCATCCGAGATGCCAAGAGAGAATATCAAACTAAGCTAGAGTCACAGACAGACTCTCGGCGGTTGTGGCAAGCACAAAACAACATAACGGGCTACAAAGCGAAGCCGAGCAGAATCGCTGGCAGCAGCGCACCCCTCCCCGATGAACTTAATGCATTCTCTGCTCGGTTTGAGCAGGTAACCAACAATCCGCTGTCGAGGGCCCCAGCAGCCCATAATTCACCCATACCCAACAACACAGTTTCTGAAGTCAGATCGACCCTCCTGAAAGTGAACCCACGGAAGGCGATGGGCACGGACGGGATCCCTGGTCGTGCACGAAGAGCCTGCGCATACCAGCTGGCAGAGGTATTCACAGACATCTTTAACCTATCCCTACTCCACTCCGAGGTCCCCACCTGCTTCAGGAAGACCACCATCATACCGGTACCAAAGAAGAACCAGGCAACATGCCTCAATGACTACCGCCCGGTGGCCCTGACGTTAGTTGTAATGAAGTGCTTTGAGAGGCTGATCATGAAGCGCGTCGCCTCCATACTCCCGGAACGCCTTGACCTACTTCAATTCGCATACCGTCGCAACCGGTCTACATCAGACGCCATTTCTTTGGCCCTACACTCATCCCTAGAGCATCTCAAAAACAAGGACTCCTACATCAGACTCCTATTTATTGACTACTGCTCCGCCTTCAACACCATAATCCCAGCAAAGCTCATATCAAACCTCCAAAACCTAGGACTTGGCTCTCCACTCTGCAAATGGATCCTTGACTTTCTGACCAACAGACCACAATCAGTAAGAATGAACACCAACACCTCCTCCACAATAGTCCTCAATACCGGTGCCCTGCAAGGCTGCATACTTAGCCCCCTACTTTACTCCCTGTACACACATGACTGCGTGCCAAAACTTGGTTCCAACTCCATCCAAGTTTGCTGATGATACAACCATAGTGGGCCGGATCTCGAATAACGACAAGTCCAAATGCAGGAGGGAGATAGAGAACCTAGTGGAGTGGTGTAACGACAACAATCTCTCCCTCAATGCCAGCAAAACTAAAGAGCTGGTCATCAACTTCAGGAAGCAAAGTACTGTACACACCCCTGTCAGCATCAATGGGGCCGAGGTGGAGATGGTTAGCAGTTTCAAATTCCTACGGGTGCACATCACCAAAAATCTGTCCTGGTCCACTCACGTCGACGCTATCACCAAGAAAGCACAACAGCGCCTATACTTCATCAGGAAACCAAAGAAATTCGGCATGTCCACATTAACCCTTACCAACTTTTACAGATGCACTATAGAAAGCATCCTATCGGGCTCAGCCCAGGACCGCAAGGAACTTGAGAGAGTCGTGAATACCGCCCAGTCCATTGCGCGAACCGGCCTCCCATCCATTGATTCCATCTACACCTCCCGCTGCTGGGTGAAAGCGGGCAGCATAATCAAAGGTCCCTCCTACCCGGCATACTCTCTTTTCCAACTTCTTCCATCGGGCAGGAGATTCAGAAGTCTGAGAACAGAACCGCGATGCTGAGGAGGTCGTGGATAGCACGTTTAGCGAGTTGGTCACACCGCAGGTGAAGGTTACTGAGTGAGATAGAAAATGGGTGACCAAAAGAAAGAGCAAGAGTAGGAAGGCAGTGCAGGTGTCCCCTGCGGTCATCTCCCTGCAAAACAGATATACCGCTTTGGATACTGTTGAGGAAGATGGCTCACCAGGGAAAGGCAGCAGCAGCCAGGTTCATGGCACCGTGGCTGGCTCTGCTGCACAGCAGGGCAGGAAGAAAAATGGCAGGGCTATAGTGATAGGGGACTCGATCGTAAGGGGAATAGACAGGCGGTTCTGTGGACGCAATCGAGACTCCGGGATGGTATGTTGCCTCCCTGGTGCAAGGGTCAAGGATGTCTCGGAGCGGCTGCAAGACATTCTGGGGGGGGAGGGTGAACAGCCAGCTGTCGTGGTGCACATAGGCACCAACGATATAGGTAAAAAACGGGATGAGGTCCTACAAGCAGAATTCAGGGAGTTAGGAGTTATACTAAAAAGTAGGACCTCAAAGGTAGTAATCTCAGGATTGCTACCAGTGCCACGAGCTAGTCAGAGTAGGAATGTCAAGATAGATAGGATGAATGCGTGGCTCGAGAGATGGTGCAAGAGGGAGGGATTCAAATTCCTGGGGCAATGGGACCGGTTCTGGGGGAGGTGGGACCAGTACAAACCGGACGGTCTGCACTTGGGCAGGACTGGAACCGATGCCCTAGTGGGGTGGGGGGTTTCTAGAGCTGTTGGGGAGGGTTTAAACTAATGTGGCAGGGGGCTGGGAACCAATGCTGGAAGTTGGAAGGTAGTAAAACAGGTACAGAAACAAAAGGAAGTAAGGGGAAAAGTGCAAGGCAGAGAAGACATAGTCAGAAATCCATAAGGGCGACAGTACAAGGTACAGTGACTGAGGGGAGCACAGTGAATAGGCCCAGTAATAACAAAAGGAATAAAACTGGAGATGTTAAGATTCAAAACAGAGGTAAAAAAACCAACATAAGTGTACTTTACCTGAATGCTCGTAGTATTCGGAATAAAGTAAATGAGTTGGTAGCACAAATCATCGTAAATGACTATGATTTAGTGGCCATTACTGAAACATGGTTAAAGGATGGTCACGACTGGGAGTTAAATATCCGAGGGTATCAAACTATTCGGAAGGACAGAGTGGATGGTAAGGGAGGTGGTGTTGCTCTGTTATTTAAGGATGACATCCGGGCAATAGTAAGGGATGACATCGGTGCTATGGAGGATAAGGTTGAATCCATTTTGGTGGAAATCAGGAATAGTAAGGCGAAAAAGTCACTGATAAGAGTAGTCTATCGGCCACCAAATAGTAACGAGATGGTGGGGCAGGCAATAAACAAAGAAATAACTGATGCATGTAGAAATGGTACAGCAGTTATCATGGGGGATTTTAATCTACATGTCGATTGGTTTAACCAGGTCGGTCAAGGCAACCGTGAGGAGGAGTTTATAGAATGTATCCGCGATAGTTTCCTAGAACAGTATGTAATGGAACCTACGAGGGAACAAGCGGTCCTAGATCTTGTCCTGTGTAATGAGACAGGATTGATTCATGATCTCATAGTTAGGGATCCTCTCGGAAGGAGCGATCACAACATGGTGGAATTTAAAATACAGATGGAGGGTGAGAAAGTAAAATCAAATACTAGTGTTTTGTGTTTAAACAAAGGAGATTACAAGGGGATGAGAGAAGAACTAGCTAAGGTAGACTGGGAGCTAAGACTTTATGGTGGAACAGTTGAGGAACAGTGGAGAACCTTCCAAGCGATTTTTCACAGTGCTCAGCAAAGGTTTATACCAACAAAAAGGAAGGACGGAAGAAAGAGGGAAAATCGACCGTGGATATCTAAGGAAATAAGGGAGAGTATCAAATTGAAGGAAAAAGCATATAAAGTGGCAAAGATTGCTGGGAGATTAGAGGACTGGGAAATCTTAGGGGGCAACAGAAAGCTACTAAAAAAGCTATAAAGAAGAGCAAGATAGAGTATGAGAGTAAACTTGCTCAGAATAGAAAAACAGACAGTAAAAGTTTTTACAAATATATAAGACAAAAAAGAGTGGCTAAGGTAAATATTGGTCCTTTAGAGGATGAGAAGGGAGTTTTAATAATGGGAGATGAGGAAATGGCTGAGGAACTGAACAGGTTTTTTGGGTCGGTCTTCACAGTGGAAGACACAAATAACATGCCAGCGACTGATAGAAATGAGGCTATGACAGGTGAGGACCTTGAGAGGATTGTTATCACTAAGGAGGGAGTGATGGGCAAGCTAATGGGGCTAAAGGTAGACAAGTCTCCTGGCCCTGATGGATTGGAAATTAGCAAACGTGACGCCAGTGTTTAAAAAAGGAGGTAGGCAGAAAATCAGGAAATTATAGGCCAGTGAGTTTAACTTCGGTAATAGGGAAGATGCTGGAATCTATCATCAAGGAAGAAATTGCGAGGCATCTGGATAGAAATTGTCCCATTGGGCAGACGCAGCATGGGTTCGTAAAAGGCAGGTCATGCCTAACTAATTTAGTGGAATTTTTTGAGGACATTACCAGTGCAGTAGATAACGGGGAGCCGATGGATGTGGTATATCTGGATTTCCAGAAAGCCTTTGACAAGGTGCCACACAAAAGGTTGCTGCATAAGATAAAGATGCATGGCATTAAGGGTAAAGTAGTAGCATGGATAGAGGATTGGTTAATTAATAGAAAGCAAAGAGTTGGGATAAATGGGTGTTTCTCTGGTTGGCAATCAGTAGCTAGTGGTGTCCCTCAGGGATCTGTGTTGGGCCCACAATTGTTCACAATTTACATTGATGATTTGGAGTTGGGGACCAAGGGCAATGTGTCCAAGTTTGCAGATGACACTAAGATGAGTGGTAAAGCGAAAAGTGCAGAGGATACTGGAAGTCTGCAGAGGGATTTGGATAGGTTAAGTAAATGGGCTCGGGTCTGGCAGATGGAATACAATGTTGACAAATGTGAGGTTACCCATTTTGGTAGGAATAACAGCAAACGGGATTATTTTTTAAACGATAAAATATTAAAGCATGCCGCTGTTCAGAGAGACTTGGGTGTGCTAGTGCATGAGTCACAGAAGGTTGGTTTACAAGTGCAACAGGTGATTAAGATGGCAAATTGAATTTTGTCCTTCATTGCTAGAGGGATGGAGTTTAAGACTAGGGGGGTTATGTTGCAATTGTATAAGGTGTTAGTGCGGCCACACCTGGAGTATTGTGTGCAGTTTTGGTCACCTTACTTGAGAAAGGACGTACTGGCGCTGGAGTGTGTGCAGAGGAGATTCACTAGGTTAATCCCAGAGCTGAAGGGGTTGGATTATGAGGAGAGGTTGAGTAGACTGGGACTGTACTCGTTGGAATTTAGAAGGATGAGGGGGGATCTTATAGAAACATTTAAAATTATGAAGGGAATAGATAGGATAGATGCGGGCATGTTGTTTCCACTGGTGGGTAACAGCAGAACTAGGGGGCATAGCCTCAAAATAAGGGGAAGTAGATTTAGGACTGAGTTTAGGAGGAACTTCTTCACCCAAAGGGTTGTGAATCTATGGAATTCCTTGCCCAGTGAAGCAGTAGAGGCTCCTTCATTACATGTTTTTAAGGTAAAGATAGATCGTTTTTTGAAGAATAAAGGGATTAAGGGTTATGGTGTTCGGGCCGGAAAGTGGAGCTGAGTCCACAAAAGATCAGCCATGATCTAATTGAATGGCGGAGCAGGCTCGAGGGGCCAGATGGCCTACTCCTGCTCCTAGTTCTTATGTTCTTATGTTCTTTTAACACGCACGAACAGACTCAAAAACAGCTTCTTCCCCACTGTCACCAGACTCCTAAATGACCCTCTTATTGACTGACCTCATTAACACTACACCCTGTATGCTTCAACCGATGCCAATGCTTATGTAGTTAAATTGTATATCTTGTGTTGCCCTATTATGTATTCTCATGTATTTTCTTGTCTTTTCTTGAATTTTGTTTAATTCCCTTTTCTTCCATGTTCTGAATGATCTGTTGAGCTGCTTGCAGAAAAATACTTTTTACTGTACCTCGGTACACGTGACAATAAACAAATCCAATCCAATCCAATCCAATGACAGTGAAGCATTTGAGGCTCCTTCATTAAATGTTTTCAAGATAAAGACAGATAGTTTTTTGAAGAATAAAGGGATTAAGGGTCATGGTGTTCGGGCCGGAAAGTGGAGCTGAGTCCACAAAAGATCAGCCGTGATCTCATTGAATGGCGGAGCAGGCTCGAGGGGCGATGGCCTACTCCTGCTCCTAGTTCTTATGCTGTTATGTGTAAGAAATGTAACTTAAATTGACGTATTCAGTTCTGTATATTGCTGGAACTTTCAGCTTTTATCTGATCGCAGAAGAGAGAGCATGAATACTTAAGGGGATGGATTTTATTGACTTGTGGGGAACTGCAATGTAAATTTAATCTGTTCTCCTTGCAAATGGGAAGATAAAACTCTGGCATTTTCAAAAATTCTCACAGGAGAAGTTGAGTTCACATTCTACAAATTTCCCCAGCAAGAGAACATGAGAACTGACAAGAGCGAAAATTCAAAAAACAATATTTCGCTGAACGCTCTATCCATGCAATAGACTACCTGGTAACACGCAAGAACTAGAGATTATTCATTCTGCTAATCCAAATTAACCACATTCCATTTGGAGAACACAACTTTAATGCGCACCAGGCGAGCAATTGGAGACAGGTAATGTGATGCGTGCAGAATAACTTTAATAAATGTTTTTAAAATTGTTTACCGTTATGTACACAGAATAAGATATATATATATATATATAGAAGAAAAGGGCACACAAAAGCATTCCAAAAAGTAAGTAATAATAATAAATGAAATAACTGGTAGTGTATTCTGCACCATCTCAACAGCAGCAACTCTGTACAACTGGCAAAATTATTCACAACATGTAAGGAGGCAACTATTTGTGGGGGTGAGTGGGGGGTGGAGACTGACGAGGTAAATATACATTTGGGTGCCGGAGAAACAATTACAGAGGGCAATGCTCGAATGGGTCTGGTGTTGTTGTCACTTGCTTCTCCCGGACAGATCTCGCTGCCGTTGTCAGCTTGCGCTCACCTCCGCTTCAGCCGTTCCTCCCATCTTTCACCTGTGTTCTCCTTGTTCTCTGTTCTTGTAGATGCCAAGTTTTTTATCATTTCCCGAGCCCTCCTTCCGGCTATCATTTCTATGCCTCCTCGCCACCTCCCTGGTTCTCCTCTATTGTTCCCTGTCTGTTCCCTCCCCCCTCTCCCCCCCCCCCGTTTCTGCCCCCTCCCCCCTCCTGTGGTTCGGATTTCTTTCCTCTTAGATTTAGCTGTCCCCGCTGAGGAAATGAACAGAAAGGCACAATGAAATGAAAAAATGATATGAAAATTGCCTATTGTCACGAGTAGGCTTCAATGAAGTTACTGTGAAAAGCCCCTAGTCGCCACATTCCGGCGCCTGTCCGGGGAGGCTGGTACGGCTGCTGGCCTGCTTGGTCTGCTTTAAAAGCCAGCGATTTAGCCTGGTGAGCTAAACCAATGGGTAGTTAGGCCAAGTTAGGAGTAACATTTTACTGCAGTAGAATAAGGAGTTAGGTTAGTGGACTTTTAAACATCAATTGGGATTCGAGGTAGGAAGAGGGGGATGGGCAGCAACGAAGACCACTTATTTGTTGCCAGGGATACTGGGAAAATGGGGCCTCAGGCCAGGTTAAGGAATGTGGGGAAAGCCTGTGGCACCTTTGATTTGCACCGTTGCCTTATTTGGTCGTATGTATGTGAAACTTGATGCAACTTGAATGTATATGAAATTAGATGTTTGCTCCTTTGTCTGCACTTGGCTGCTGAAGAGGCAGGAGACTGGTTGTGTCCTGCTGTCCCAATAGAGTGAGTCACCCAGCTAGCTAGTTAAAATTAACAATGATTGAAAGCTGCAAATTTGTCTAAAATGTTATCCAGCCCAGACTGGCAGCAAAACATAGATAGACATAGAACAGTACAGCACAGAACAGGCCCTTCGGCCCTCAATGTTGTGCCGAGCCATGATCACCCTACTCAAACCCACGTATCCACCCTATACCCGTAACCCAACAACCTCCCCCTTAACCCTACTTTTATCAGGATTGTCATTTGGTGCCGAAATCCAGGATTTCTCCAGACGATCACCTCTCGTCTGCGAAATCAGAATTGGACTGATCTCGGACGGGGAAAGAGGAAATGGGCCCACGATATGAGAAAGCTGGAAAATTACCATGTCGATTTTCCTCTCTCTCTTCTCTCTTATTCTGATGACAATCTAATCACTCCCATTTGATCAGCTAAGACCGTCTCGATGAAATCAAAGGATTAGAAGAATTAATTTCAGTCGATGCAGGTACGGCTAAGGGGTTGAACATAATTGAGTGAAAACGGAGTAACAATTCAGCTGGTGACTGTTGGAATGTTGCCTAGTCAGTCAGTTGCATGGGAGTTGAAAATTAAAATTTGTAATATTAAATAACACTTTAATTCGGTTACGGTCTTTAACGGGTTGATGGAATGTCACAGAGACAATTCAGTTAAGACCGCTGATGGAATTTTCTGGAGACAATTCAATTCCGTACAATTAGAATTGACTAAAATTGGTTATATTAGAACATAGAACATAGAACATTACAGCGCAGTACAGGCCCTTCGGCCCACGATGTTGCACCATCCTGTGATACCCTTCTAAAGTCCCTCGACACTATTCCCTTATCGCCAATATGCCTATCCAATGACCATTTGAATGTGTTTAGTGTTGTCGAGTCCACTACAGTTGCAGGCAGGGCATTCCACGCCCTTATTACTCTCTGAGTAAAGAACCTACCTCTGACATCTGTCCTATATCTATCTCCCCTCAATTTAAAGCTATGTCCCCTCGTGCTGGACATCACCATCCGAGGAAAAAGGCTCTCGATGTCCACACTATCTAATCCTCTTATCATCTTGTATGCCTCAATTAAGTCCCCTCTTAACCTTCATTTCTCTAACGAAAACAGCCTCACGTCCTTCAGTCTTTCCTCATATGATCTTCCCTCCATACCAGGCACCATTCTTGTAAATCTCCTCTGTACCCTTTCCAATGCTTCCACATTCTTCCTATAATGAGGCGACCAGAACTACACACAATACTCCAAATGCGGCCGCACCAGAGTTTTGTACAACTACAACATGACCTCATGACTCCGAAACTCAATTCCTCTATCAATAAAAGCTAACACACCGTACGCCTTCTTAACAGCCCTCTCAACCTGGGTGGCAACTTTCAGGGATCTATGGACATGGGCACCGAGATCTCTCTGCTCGTCCACACTACCAAGAATCTTACCATTAGCCCAGTACTCTGCCTTCCTGTTATTCCTTCCAAAATGAATCACCTCACACTTTTCTGCATAAACTCCATTTGCCACCTGTCAGCCCAGCTCGCAGCTTTTCTATGCCCCTCTGTATCTTGTAACATCCTTCTGCACTGTCCACAACTCCACCGACTTTAGTGTCATCTGCAAATTTACTCACAGATCCTTCTACGCCCTCCTCCAGGTCATTTATAAAAATTACAAACAGCAACGGCCCCAAAACAGATCCTTGTGGCACACCACTAGTAACTGGACACCAGTCAGAACATTTCCCATCAACCACCACTCTTTGTCTTCTATCAGTTAGCCAATTTCTGATCCAAACTGCTAAATCACCCTGAATCCCATGCCTCTGTATTTTCTGCAATAGCCTACCGTGGGGAACATTATCAAACGCTTTACTGAAATCCATATACACCACATCAACTGCTTTACCCTCATCCACCTGTTTGGTCACCTTCTCGAAGAACTCAATGAGGTTTGTGAGGCACGACCTACCCTTCACAAAACCATGTTGACTATCTCTAATCAAATTATTATTTTCCAGATGATTATACATCCTATATCTTATAAACCTTTCCAAGACTTTTCCCACCACAGAAGTAAGGCCCACTGGTCTATAGTTACCTGGGTTATCTCTACTCCCCTTTAGCACCTCTCCTATCTCCTCGGACTCTACGCACAACTTCCCACGACTGTCCTTGACTGGCTCTACTCTTACCTTAGTCATTCTTTTATTCCTGACAAACCTATAGAAAGCTTTAGGGTTATCCTTGATCCTACCTGCCAAAGACTTCTCATGTCCTCGCTTGGCTCTTCGTAGCTCTCTCTTTAGAGCCTTCCTAGCTAACTTGTAACTCTCAAGCGACCCGACTGAACCATCACGTCTCATCTTCACATAAGCCTCCTTCTTCCTCTTGACAAGTGTTTCAACCGCTTTAGTAACCCATGGTTAACTCACTCGACCACTTCCTCCCTGCCTAACAGGCACATACTTTTCAAGGACACGCAGTAGCTATTCCTTGAACATGCTCCACATTTCCATTATGTCCAGCCCCTGCAGTTTTCCTCTCCAGGCGATGCATCCTAAGTCTTGCCTCATCGCATCATAATTGCCTTTCCCCCAGCAATAACTCTTACCCTGCGGTTTATACCTATCCCTTTCCATCGCTAAAGTAAACGTAATCGAATTGTGGTCACTCTTACCAAAATGCTCACCTACCTCCAAATCTAACACCTGTCCTGATTCATTACCCAGTACCAAATCCAATACGGCCTCGCCTCTTGTTGGTCTATCTACATACTGCATCAGGAAACCGCCCTGCACACATTGGACAAAAACGTATCCATCTAAAGTACTCGAACTATAGTGTTTCCAGTCAATATTTGAAAAAGTTAAAGCACCCCATAACAACTACCCTGTTATTTACGCTCCTATCCAGATCATCTTTGCAATCCTTTCCTCTACATCTCTGGAACTTTTCGGAGGCCTATTAAATTGCACTAATTCGGTTAAGGTCTTTAACGGGTTGATGGAATGTCACATTCAGTTAAGACCACTAATGGAATGTTCTGGGGATAATTCAATTCCGTACAATTGGAATTGGCAAAGTTAAAATTTATTGTAGTGAGATATGTTTTTATGAGTGAAACAAAGAATTGGGAGATGAATGGCCACTAGGGGGAACCAGAATCCTGGGAAGTTTAGAACTGTATGGGAAAGTGGAGCTCTCAGGATTTGGTAAAATTCTGTTCTGGTTTCTTTGAAAATTCAAACTTTTATTGTTCGGTTGGTTGAGATGAATGGAATGATTTCAATTCCTTTTGTTTTCATGGAGATCTCCAACGAATAAATGAGTCCATTTAATAAGAATTTGTGAATTTGTGAACATCCTTTGGTATTCCTAGTTTTTAAAATGTTGTGTTTTGCAAAACGAAGTTGCACATCAATTAGGAGTTATACTCGGCCGTTAAAGTGAGATTTAAAACGGGTTAGGTGTTTGAAAGTTCTTCAGAAAATCAGTAATAATGATTAACATTGTGGGAGTTAAATAGAACACAATTCTCAGGAAGCAAACAAAAAGCAAAATCAAAATGTATAAATTGGGATGTGTAAATGATTAGTTTCAACACGGCATAGTCTTGGTTGCTAAAAAAACAAATTTTAAGAAATAAGAGGAATCTACATTGAAATGTGAAGACTAGGCATTCGGTGTGCGCCATGTGCTCCTTTGTTAGAGATAGACATGATGTACCTACAATTAAAAATTTTGTTCGGTGTGTTCCAAATTTGTAGATATTTCAGTATTTCCTCTGGAAACTCACGACACATCAAATTTACTGATCGGGGATTTTCATACAGCAAAGACTATGGATTTTTTTGGACTACATTGCAGATGGAGCTTTAAGGAATAAAGATATGGGACCGGAGCTTAGATTAGGAGTATTACTTGCAGTATCAGGAAATGATAATCTGATGCCAGGGAAAGATTAATAAAAATAGATGCAAAAAAAATAAAAAATAAGATATAAACACCAATTGATAACTAGAGGAGATAAGGAAAGCAAAACTAGTAATACCTTTGGCACTACACATTACGTATACTGTAAATTGACAGAAGGATATGTAATTCCCTGAACCACTTTCAGTCAATTGTAAGGGAGCTGATTTAACATGATTTGGCTTTAGTATATATTGATTATGTGTTAATTAGATATGATGATCAGGGGGACACATGTTGAAAGAGTGACCAAAATTATTAAAACACTTAGTGAAGTAGGATTTAAAATAGGGTTAAAGAAATGCCATATTGGCAGGAGCGAAATCGACTGTTTAGGGCATTCAGTGTGAAAGGCAGGCAGGGAGGCCAGTGTTGGGATAAGAGAGAAAGTTACTAGAATCACAGCGCCTGTTTCACGAAACGGGGTACAGCAAATCATGAGAACTTTGGGGTATTTGAGACACCGATGGAAGAATAGTAATGAGAGTATGCAGGCCCTCTTTTTCCTCGGAGCAGCAAAAGTAATTTGTACTTTTTAATCACAGCTGATAGAAGCACAGGGGAAGTTGCATTAGAGAATTGGTCCCCAGTTTAAAATGATTCATTGTGAAAGTAATGAAACATCGTGTCAAAGGTGTGGCACGCCCAGTAGTTTGGTCAAGGAGTAATCATATGAAACCTAGGAGAATGACAGATACAGCGCAGTCAGACGATTTGATATTGTATTTAGAACAATAGAAATGGGGAAATGCTTCGACTCAAAACAATAGATAGAACAGTACAGCATAGAACAGGCCCTTCGGCCCTCGATGTTGTGCCGAGCAATGATCACCCTACTTAAACCCACGTAACCCGTATACCCGTAACCCAACAATCCCCCATTAACCTTACACTACGGGCAATTTAGTATGGCCAATCCACCTAACCCGCACATCTTTGGACTGTGGGAGGAAACCGGAGCACCCGGAGGAAACCCACGCACACACGGGGAGGACGTGCAGACTCCACACAGACAGTGACCCAGCCGGGAATCGAACCTGGGACCCTGGAGCTGTGAAGCATTGATGCTAACCACCATGCTACCGTGAGGCCCCAAATACTGGTGATTGAAGTTTGTGAGGACCTGGGGACGTAAAATTAGCCTAATAGTGCTTGGAGATTGTATCACTGCAATGATGCCGTGCCACAGGATAGATCATATCCCCCAATCGCTCGGACAAGAGAAAAATGAATGTTTGGGTGTGGGTGTCAGGATACCAGTGAATTGAAACCTGTCAGCAGCATCGATAGGACAGGTGATATAGTGAAAATGCCATGTTCGGATCTTAGCTTTAAAAAAATCTTGTCACAATCAGAATTAAAACCATTGAAGTAGCTGTAGTAGCAATATCCGAAATGTAGCAGGGAAAGCTTCGACCTGATTGAATCACTGAGTTAAAAAAAGAGGAATGGCGGCAATGGAAATCCGGAAGTCCTGGAGAGGGTACTTGTGGAATATCCAAGCAAGGATAGGAAGATGTAAATCAAGCAATAGGGCCCTCTCCGCCTTTGACCTGTTCATTCGGGTTTCAGATGAAGCAACAATAATACAGATGACGGACCTGAACAACACTCCGGAGAAGAATGTCTCAGACAGTATGGGGGGAAAACTAATGATACAATTGGCTACATATTTGAGGGAACTAAATGATATAGCCCAGAAGAAAAACCTTACGGGTCAGCAACAAATCAAAATATCAAATTATTACTGAATAGTGAAACCTCCGGTCAGACATCTCTAACTGGACGTTAGCTGATGGGTGATCTGCGGTCCCCAGGAGGGGCGTATTACGCGGTGGAGTTATTAAGGGTCTCGGCAGACAGCAGCGACTGACGAGGAACACCTGTATTTTAAATGACAATAGTTTAAGAATCTTGGCAGCTTGCTGCCACGAGGGGAAATTTGTAACCAATGCAGCAACCAATATAGCATTGGAGAGTATAACAGTTATTAGAGACGGAATGTCCTATAAGTTGTTAGGGATTGTTATGTATGGATTCAACTGGGTTGTACCCCCAAAATGTTAACTGCATTAAATGTGCGAGTAGTGTTATTGAAAAAAAAACCGAATAATGGCAATTATACACTTCATGCTGTAAGGAAAATAATAACGGACAAAAGGGGTTTGAAGAAGACTGAGTTATTGTCTCAAGTAAACCAGGGCTGGCAGATTACATGGTTCAGTACAATGTTCGACGTTAGTGTACGGAAGTCAGGACTAGAAACAGGATCGATTGAAGCTCCTGAAATTAATAAAGCAAGATAATGAGAAACGGAAAGCACTTCCTCCATAAAAAAACAGTGAGGGATAAAAGACCTTTTCGTCGCTGATGGACTGAGTTGTGTGCTGTTTCTAAGGGACATGAGGAAGCTTTTACGGTGCTGCTACCCCAAGGTAGTCAGATGCCTTGGAGGTAGTGGAACACACGGGGATAGCTATTGTGTTATCATCATGAGCGGTGACAGCTATGGTTCACGGTGATTGGACTTGAGGAAAGCACAACACAAAGGGTCTATCGACACTGGTATGCAAGATGGATGCATTTAGCATTGATTTCCGTGCACAGTTTACAAATCATGACATGTACATACGAATGACAAGGATGAGGGATAGTTGCTAGTCAGTACAACTATAAGAAGGATATAAACCCTACAGCAGGATTCAGCTCAGAGTTAGCTCTCCTAGCTCGGTCATGGGGTTTTACCTGATGCATGGATTGATAATACTTGATATTATAATTGTATACTGCATAATCATTGGATGCCTTAATATGTATTGTAAGCTGGCTGTGGCTCGGATGATGCCGATAGACTTGGCCCATCATTACTCACCAAGATGACATCCAGTTACTGGTGACCATCACACGAGAAAGAAGCTGGACGGAGAGCCAGAGGCTGTAAAAATGTGATGAGGTGTTTATGTTAGGAATACCAGCTCAGTTAAATTCTGATAACGGGCCCCATTTATTGGACAGTTTAACGAGAAGTTCTGCTCCCAGTTGAGCATACGCCAGCAGTTCCACTGTGCGTACTGGTCACAGACGGCCGGCTTGGTTGAGAGACACAATCAGACCCTCACATCCAACTTGGCCAAATTACGAGTGGACAGGGGGTTAACATGGTTTAAGTTGCTCCCCGTTGCCCTCTTCCAGCCGCGGGTCACACGTGCGGCATCTGCCCGGCTCTTTCCTGCCAAGATCATTTATTGTAGGCCCATTAGAACACCCTGGAACCTGCCTGTTCCCAGACTGGTCAAGTTTCACCATATGACTGAAGAAAGGACTAACGATGTTCTAGCCCTCAAGGAACTCCATAGCCAGGTTCGAGCGGTTCACCCGTCACCGTCCCCATTACATAGCTCGCTTGAAAAATGAAAAATGAAACATCAGTGGAGACTGGTAGTTATGTCATGGTTAAGAAGTGGACTCGGAAAGTGTTGGAGCCACAGTGACCGAAGCCCTTCCAAGTTCTCCTTACCACCCCTGCTGCAGTTAAAGTGGAGGGCGGGAGTGCTGGGTCTATCTTCACCACTGCAAAATGGTCGGTCACTAACCTGCCTCCTTTCCCCAACGCTGTTTTACAGGTGTGGAGCATGACGGATTGGATACGGGCCACCTGTGCTGTCTTCGGCTTTGCCTCACTTGGAACGCCACCTATCCCTGTAATCCCGACCAAACTACAAGGAAATTTCACTTATGCAGAGGTGACGTTCTTCGATGCCCCCTACGAGGGCATAGTATCGACTCATATAATTATATTTACAGTGCAGAAGGAGGCGATTCGGCCCATCTGCACCGGCTCCTGAAAAGGGCACCCCACCCAAGGTTAACATCTCCACCCTATCCCCATAACCCAGTAACCCCACCCAACACTAAGGACAATTTGGGACACTAAGGGCAATTTATCATGTCCAATCCACCTAACTTGCACATATTTGTACTGTGGGAGGAAACCGGAGCACCCGGAGGAAACCCACGCACACACGGGGAGGATGTGCAGACTCCGTGCAGACAGTGACCCAAGCCGGAATCGAACCTGGGACCCTGGAGCTGTGAAGTGATTGTGCTATGCACAATTCTACCGTGCTGCCCACGGAAGGTTTACAAGTTAAAGGACAATGAAGGGCTCATGAAACAATTTTTTCGGTCCCGTCGATGGGAAGGGAACATTGCATGGACATTGCCTTGTTTTGGAGTAAATGTACATTTGATTTTGGATGTGATAAGACTGGTGCCATAAAGGTAAAATCAGACCGTGTAAAGGGGGTAGGAAAAGGTTGTTGGGGAGAGAGGAGGAATAGCAAGAGGACGCAACGAGTAAGAAGGGAGGCACGACGAGAACGTAGGTCATCAGGAGGTATACTTACTTCACTTAGGACCCAGAATGAGGGAAACCTGGGCAGCATGAATCTCTTCTACCAAATCTACCACCGCGTGTATGGCCAGGGACGGGTTGTCTGCTACCCGATCCCCGCATTGGTGTCTAGGTTATTTTCTGTCTCACTGCTTTGCAGAACTCCCCAAAACGGTGGTTCATTCTCAGAGTTCTGAGCCACCGCCCAAGCAAGTTACTCTTCCTTACGATCTGGGTTCGGCCCCACCAGCTATTTGCCTTCCCCTTCCTCGGGATAACTCCCATTCACAGTATGATAAGCCTCAACGGTGGAGGGCGTATATACCTAGCCACTTCACTCCCAATAGAGATTCCCGGTCGTACAAGAATTGTTTCAGCAGTGAGGGGTACAGCTGATTGTTGGCAGAGATGGAAATGAATATAACATGTCTGTTCTCCATTTGTACTGATCAGAAGTGTTGCATAACCCTGAGATCAGGTCAATGCGTCTGTTACAATGCCATTTGTGTCCCGCTGAAGGCAGGCCTTCAGCTTTGTGGCTGGGCGAATGTCTCTCATATCACTGTGGGGACTAGCGCTTTCCACATTGCTAGGATGGCCGAATGGGCATTCCAAAGGTGGATAAATTGGGCTACTGGGGGATTCCTGCTCAACAGATATACTGATTGTGATGCAAGCCTGTATACGGATCAAGGATACTACTTCTTTATTGGCACAGCGACCAATGTTTTGTCACCTCCATTCCCCCCACCAAATTGCTATCGGGACTCTAGCCCCTACTGCAGTCCCCTGCCCCTCTGCGTGCGGGCAGTCTCAGCCGAATTCTGCGAGAGGGGAAATCCTGAGCACAGCTAGGAATTGGACCAATAGGTTATCACGAAATAATAAAACGAGGGAATGAGGAAATGAACAGAAAGGCATAATGTGTAGTTAGGCCAAGTTAGGAGTAAAATTTTACTGCAGTAGAGTAAGGAGTTAGGTTCGTGGACTTTTAAACATCAGCTGGGATTCAAGGCAGGAAGAGAGGGAAAGGCAACCACTGAGACCATTTCTTTGTTGCCAGGGATACTGGGAAAAGGGGCCTCAGGCCAGGTTAAGGAATGTGGGGAAAGCCTATTGGAGCTTTGCATTTGCACCGTTGCCTTATTTTGTCATATGTTTGTTAAACTTGATGCAACTTGAATGTATATGAAATTAGATGTTTTGTTCCTTTGTCTGCACTCTTGCTGTTGAAGAGGCAGGAGACTGGTTGTGTCCTGCTCTCCCAATAGAGTGAGTCGCCCAGCCAGCTAGTTAAAATAAACAATAATTGATACCTGAAAATCCGTCTCAAATTTTATTGCACCCATACAGGCAGCAAAAGAACCTGGATTGTCACCCCCCCCCCCCCCCCCCCCCCTCTCTCCGTCTATCTATCCCTCTTTTGCTTTGGCCAGTTTCCCCTGATTTTTGGCTACCTGGCTATTCTTCTGCTTGTTCGTTGGCCACAAACAGGTCCCGGAACAAATGGGTGACTTGATCCCACGTTCTGTGGAAACCGTCATCTGACCCTCAGATGGCGAATTTGATTTTCTCCATTTGGAGAGATTTTGAGGGGTCGGACACCCAGTCTGCAGCTTTGGGTGGTGCTACTGACCGCCAGCCGAACAGGGTTCTAAGGCGGGTGATCAGGGAAGCAAAGGCAAGGGCGCCCGCCCTCCTCCCCAGGAATAGATCTGCCTGGTCTGAAACCCCGAAGACCTCCACTTTCGGGCATGGCTCCACCCTCATCCCCACCACTTTGGACATTGCCTCGAAGAAGGCTGTCCAGTACTCCACCAGTCTGGGGCAAGACCAGAACATGTGGGCGTTGTTGGCCGGGCCTCCTTGGCACCGTTCACATCTATCCTCCATCTCCGTGAAGAAACTACTCATACGGGTTCTTGTTAAGTGGGCTCCATGTTCCACTTTTAGCTGCATCAGGCTGAGCCTTGCGCATGTGGACGTGGGGTTGACCCTGTACAGTGCTTTGCTCCAGAGTTCCCACGCTATCTCAATCCCCAGGTACTCCTCCCATTTCTTTCTTGTTGCGTCCAGTACGGTGTCGGCCCTTTCTACCAGTCAGTCATACAGGTTGCTACAGTTTCCTTTATCTAGTATGCTTGCGTCCAGTAACTCTTCCAGTAATGTCTATTGTGGCGGTTGTGGGTGCATCCTTGTCTCCTTTCGTAGGAAGTATTTGAGTTGCAGATATCGTAGCTCGCTCCCACTGGCTGGTCTGACTTCTCTGTCAGTTCGGCCAGTGTTGCGATCCTGCAGTCCATGTATAGGTCCGTCCTGTGAATATGTCTGTCAGTGTCCCTCCGTCCTGTGCCCAGCTTTTGAAGGTGGCGTCAGTCAGCGCTCGTGTGAACATATGGTTGTTGCAGGTGGAAGCTTTGTCCAACATTTTGGTCAGGCCAAATTGCTGCCGTAGTTGGTTCGAGGACTGGAGGGTGGCTATCACCATCGGGCTGCTGGAGTGTTTTTTCGGTGGGGATGGGAATGCTGTCGTGGCGAGGGCGTGCAGATTAACTTCGGCGGAAATTTGGACTTTGGTCGTATGGTCCCATAAACTCTCCAACACTGGATATCTGTTTCACTAAACTATAGAAACGTTGTGGATTGTTTGGTTAGTTAACAACTTTTATATGTTACCCTCAGGATGATAAAAAGAACACGTGCCGGAATGCCCAGTCGATGGTGAATTAGGTACCCTCGTTTAATGTGACAAGTAGATTTTCTTATTACATTTTGATTATCTGTGTACTCCATTCTAGCCAACAAGTCGTTAGATTAATGTTATGATGCAAATACGATGTGAGAACAAAACGATGGTCACACAGTTAGCAAATCAGATCTGGGATGCATTGCCTGGAAATGTCATGGAAGCAGTTTGATTGAGGCATTAAAGAGGACATGAGACGAATACTTCAGTAGAAACCATATTCAGGGGTACGGGACAAAGCTTGTGAATGACACTGAGCCAAACTGGTCGTGTTGGAGAGCCCAGTGCAGAGATAATGCGCCGTAGGGCCTCCTTCTGCGCTGTAACAATTCTGATTCTGCGATGCTTCGAGTGGACAGTGGAAAGAGTAGCACGTTAATCATTGCTGATTTGTTTTTTTATGCAACAACACCTCAATTTCATGAGCACGGGAACAGCGATGATTTGTCCGGTACTGTCTAGTGAGTGAGACAACTGCATGAGCGCATTGTCTGCTCGAAATACAAAGACTATTTTGCACGTAAAATCTAAAATGTCCTCACGAAGAATAGCAATTGTAAAACGTTAAACATTTTAAAATTGTCAGCCACTTACTGATCAGATGTCTACTTCTAATTCTTCCACATTAATTTAAAATGCACAGGAGCCTTCAGGATTCAGGGAAAGGACCATAACTGAGTTAGCAGACACATGCATTGAGAATAACTGAGGATGGACAATGACACGGAATGGACACTGCATTTATTAAACATTATTAAACATTATTTTATTCAGAGAATGGGTAACGATCACAGAATGAGTACACATGTGTCCATGAAGCAAGCCAATTCATGACATGGGCACAACGCAGAAACGTTGGACGACAACGCTCAGCATTTGTTTGATTCTAAGGTTTTCATCTCTTCAATAATTTAAAAATTAGGCGCAGTGGATAGTTCACCCCATTCATTAACTCCTCCCTGAATTTCCTCTGTGGTCCTGCATAAATAAATGGGTTGATGCAGCAACTCAAAAGTTGAAGCATATATCCGTTTTCCTCGAGAAGAAATGTAGACTGGCTTAAATCTGAACCTGAGAAATATGTCACCTTCGCTACTCGGACGTAGAGGATGGTTATGAAAAATAATAAATATAAAATTATGAAACTGCCTGAAATAGCGAAGAGTAAAACAATAGACTTTCGCCGGCTTTCTAGCTCTGGATCACTCTGATTCTCCCCATTGTTCCCGACCCGCAGTCTCTTACGAGCTCTACTGGCCGCTATAATATGTCTGACTGTCAGAGCATTGAGCAGTAAAATCAGAATAAATGGAAGTCAAGGAGTTAAAATACAGTGAATCCAGTCAAATGCAATCCACCCAGGTGACGTATAAAAGTTTGATTTTATGCCGCAGAACCAAGGTACATTGTTAATTATGGTCAAAGGTTCATGCGTAAAATACAAAAAAGCATTTTTGAAACAACTCAGTATCGACACGATCGATATGACCCGCGCGGCTGTCTTCACTGTGCAATATTTGATTTTTAGCTTCTGGCAGCAAATGGCCACATATCGATCAAAGGTGAAAGCCACCGTTAACCAGGCGGAACTGTCTATAGCCGCATAGGTTAGGACAGACCGAAAACTACACACTGGCGTGATGGACAGAAAACTGAACGGGAAATAGATACCAGCAATCCGGTTCAATATCACTGTGCTAACAATGAGCAGGAGGTCAGTCACCGCCATAGAAACCAGGTAGAAAGTGATACATCTGGAGAGACCACATTTTCCACGGGACAAGATCACAATCACCAGCACGTTGGCTGTAACGGAAAGAGACATAAAATCTGAGAAAGGCCAAGCAACAATATTTTTGCGATGGTGAGTTCAAGCAATACCCTGGATCCATGGACCGAAACAACCGATTATAATTGATATGGTGAGAGACGTTCAGCTTTGTCATGGGAAAGGAAAGTAGTTTTTTTACTCTGAAGACATTTCTTTTTGTGTTTAGAATGCCATTAATTAAGAAAGTGAACATAGAACCTACAGTGCCGAAGGAGGCCATTCGGCCCATCGAGTCTGCACCGACCCATTTAAGTCCTCACTACCACCCTATCCCCACAATCCAGTAACCCCACCTAACCTTTCTGGACAATAAGGGCAATTTAGCATGGCCAACCCACGTAACCTGCACGTTTTTGGACTGTGGGAGGAAACCGGAGCACCCAGAGGAAACCCACGCAGACACGGGGAGAACGTGCAAACTCCGCACAGACAGTGACCCAGCATGGAATCGAACCTAAGACCCCTGGCGCTGTGAAACCACAGTGTTCGCCACCTGTGCTGGCCATTAACCGTGGGTATCGCCGAAATGTAACACAATAAAGGGAAATCATCATTCAAATTAGAACATTAAAGATGCATCAAAATAAATGTGGAAAGCACACGCATGAGTTGGGTAAAGTCGACAAGGAAAACATCTGTGAACTAAGATTATACCCAAGAACCAAAAATAGACATAGCCGCTGAACAAATGTAAAGTTGTACACTGGTATGATATTCGGCGAGCAACTTATTCAAAGGAATCTCAAAAAGAGTGGAGTGATCGAACAAGTGATCTTTTCTGACTCTGAGGAACGATGTTTTCAATTACTCATTGATATATCCAACCTCTTCTCAGGAGAGACAGATGTGATTTCAGTGACGATCTGAAATCGTGTCAGGCAGTGAATAGTAGTAAAAACGGAAATAATGTTTCTCCAGCTGATGGTGCACAGCATACACGCTGACATTGATGAACCAATGATAAACAGGAATCTACGTTTCTTAGATCAACTGTCCTTCCTTTAAAGAGTTTCTAAATGTTTGCCGATGTTTAGAAAATAAAACATCCCACGATGCACAAAACGTTCAAAGTCAGACAGGATGGCGAAGAATGAGGCGCTGCCCTGGTGTCAAAGAATGACACAGTGCAGTTGTGAGGAAAATTCTCTGCATAGAAGATAACAAACTAGTGTAATTAAGAGTGGGGGTAAGAACAAGTTAGTGGAACTATCTAGTTGAACTTTGAACAGAGTCGTATGGACTATTTACCATTTTTTTACGTTGCAATCTGGAGGGTCTGCAATGTTGATATACATCGTGTGCGATGTGGGAGCTCAGGGACACGTCCACTGACCCTGGCTCCTTCACGTGCAAGAAGTGTGTTCAGTTGCAGCTCTTGTTAGACCGCTTGATGGCTCTGGAGCTGCGGATGGACTCACTTTGGAGCATCCGCGATGCTGAGGAGGTCGTGGATAGCACGTTTAGCAAGTTGGTCACACCGCAGGTGAAGTTTACTGAGGGAGATAGAAAATGGGTGACCAAAAGAAAGAGCAAGAGTAGGAAGGCAGTGCAGGTGTCCCCTGCGGTCATCTCCCTGCAAAACAGATATACCGCTTTGGATACTGTTGAGGGAGATGGCTCACCAGGGGAAGGCAGCAGCAGCCAGGTTCATGGCACCGTGGCTGGCTCTGCTGCACAGCAGGGCAGGAAGAAAAATGGCAGGGCTATAGTGATAGGGGACTCGATCGTAAGGGGAATAGACAGGCGGTTCTGTGGACGCAATCGAGACTCCAGGATGGTATGTTGCCTCCCTGGTGCAAGGGTCAAGGATGTCTCGGAGCGGCTGCAGGACATTCTGGGGGGGGAGGGTGAACAGCCAGCTGTCGTGGTGCACATAGGCACCAATGATATAGGTAAAAAACGGGATGAGGTCCTACAAGCGGAATTCAGGGAGTTAGGAGTTAAACTAAAAAGTAGGACCTCAAAGGTAGTAATCTCAGGATTGCTACCAGTGCCACGAGCTAGTCAGAATAGGATTGTCAGGATAGATAGGATGAATGCGTGGCTCGAGAGATGGTGCAAGAGGGAGGGATTCAAATTCCTGGGGCATTGGGACCGGTTCTGGGGGAGGTGGGACCAGTACAAACCGGACGGTCTGCACTTGGGCAGGACTGGAACCGATGTCCGGGGTGTTTTCTAGAGCTGTTGGGGAGGGTTTAAACTAATGTGGCAGGGGGCTGGGAACCAATGCTGGAAGTTGGAAGGTAGTAAAACAGGTACAGAAACAAAAGGAAGTAAGGGGAAAAGTGCAAGGCAGAGAAGACATAGTCAGAAATCCATAAGGGCGACAGTACAAGGTACAGTGACTGAGGGGAGCACAGTGAATAGGCCCAGTAATAACAAAAGGAATAAAACTGGAGATGTTAAGATTCAAAACAGAGGTAAAAAAAACCAACATAAGTGTACTTTACCTGAATGCTCGTAGTATTCGGAATAAAGTAAATGAGTTGGTGGCACAAATCATCGTAAATAACTATGATTTAGTGGCCATTACTGAAACATGGTTAAAGGATGGTCACGACTGGGAGTTAAATATCCGAGGGTATCAAACTATTCGGAAGGACAGAGTGGATGGTAGGGGAGGTGGTGTTGCTCTGTTATTTAAGGATGACATCCGGGCAATAGTAAGGGATGACATCGGTGCTATGGAGGATAAGGTTGAATCCATTTGGGTGGAAATCAGGAATAGTAAGGCGAAAAAGTCACTGATAGGAGTAGTCTATCGGCCACCAAATAGTAATGAGATGGTGGGGCAGGCAATAAACAAAGAAATAACTGATGCATGTAGAAATGGTACAGCAGTTATCATGGGGGATTTTAATCTACATGTCGATTGGTATAACCAGGTTGGTCAAGGCAACCGTGAGGAGGAGTTTATAGAATGTATCCGCGATAGTTTCCTAGAACAGTATGTAATGGAACCTACGAGGGAACAAGCGGTCCTAGATCTTGTCCTGTGTAATGAGACAGGATTGATTCATGATCTCATAGTTAGGGATCCTCTCGGAAGGAGCGATCACAATATGGTGGAATTTAAAATACAGATGGAGGGTGAGAAAGTAAAATCAAATACTAGTGTTTTGTGTTTAAACAAAGGAGATTACAAGGGGATGAGAGAAGAACTAGCTAAGGTAGACTGGGAGCTAAGACTTTATGGTGGAACAGTTGAGGAACAGTGGAGAACCTTCCAAGCGATTTTTCACAGTGCTCAGCAAAGGTTTATACCAACAAAAAGGAAGGACGGAAGAAAGAGGGAAAATCGACCGTGGATATCTAAGGAAATAAGGGAGAGTATCAAATTGAAGGAAAAAGCATATAAAGTGGCAAAGATTGCTGGGAGATTAGAGGACTGGGAAATCTTTAGGGGGCAACAGAAAGCTACTAAAAAAGCTATAAAGAAGAGTAAGATAGAGTATGAGAGTAAACTTGCTCAGAATATAAAAACAGACAGTAAAAGTTTTTACAAATATATAAGGCAAAAAAGAGTGGCTAAGGTAAATATTGGTCCTTTAGAGGATGAGAAGGGAGTTTTAATAATGGGAAATGAGGAAATGGCTGAGGAACTGAACAGGTTTTTTGGGTCGGTCTTCACAGTGGAAGACACAAATAACATGCCAGCGACTGATAGAAATGAGGCTATGACAGGTGAGGACCTTGAGAGGATTGTTATCACTAAGGAGGGAGTGATGGGCAAGCTAATGGGGCTAAAGGTAGACAAGTCTCCTGGCCCTGATGGAATGCATCCCAGAGTGCTAAAAGAGATGGCTAGGGAAATTGCAGATGCACTAGTGATAATTTACCAAAATTCACTAGAATCTGGGGTGGTCCCGGTGGATTGGAAATTAGCAAACGTGACGCCACTGTTTAAAAAAGGAGGTAGGCAGAAAGCAGGAAATTATAGGCCAGTGAGTTTAACTTCGGTAATAGGGAAGATGCTGGAATCTATCATCAAGGAAGAAATTGCGAGGCATCTGGATAGAAATTGTCCCATTGGGCAGACGCAGCATGGGTTCGTTAAAGGCAGGTCATGCCTAACTAATTTAGTGGAATTTTTTGAGGACATTACCAGTGCAGTAGATAACGGGGAGCTGATGGATGTGGTATATCTGGATTTCCAGAAAGCCTTTGACAAGGTGCCACACAAAAGGTTGCTGCATAAGATAAAGATGCATGGCATTAAGGGTAAAGTAGTAGCATGGATAGAGGATTGGTTAATTAATAGAAAGCAAAGAGTTGGGATAAATGGGTGTTTCTCTGGTTGGCAATCAGTAGCTAGTGGTGTCCCTCAGGGATCCGTGTTGGGCCCACAATTGTTCACAATTTACATTGATGATTTGGAGTTGGGGACCAAGGGCAATGTGTCCAAGTTTGCAGATGACACTAAGATGAGTGGTAAAGCGAAAAGTGCAGAGGATACTGGAAGTCTGCAGAGGGATTTGGATAGGTTAAGTGAATGGGCTCGGGTCTGGCAGATGGAATACAATGTTGACAAATGTGAGGTTATCCATTTTGGTAGGAATAACAGCAAACGGGATTATTATTTAAACGATAAAATATTAAAGCATGCCGCTGTTCAGAGAGACTTGGGTGTGCTAGTGCATGAGTCACAGAAGGTTGGTTTACAAGTGCAACAGGTGATTAAGAAGGCAAATGGAATTTTGTCCTTCATTGCTAGAGGGATGGAGTTTAAGACTAGGGAGGTTATGTTGCAATTGTATAAGGTGTTAGTGCGGCCACACCTGGAGTATTGTGTTCAGTTTTGGTCTCCTTACTTGAGAAAGGACGTACTGGCGCTGGAGGGTGTGCAGAGGAGATTCACTAGGTTAATCCCAGAGCTGAAGGGGTTGGATTATGAGGAGAGGTTGAGTAGACTAGGACTGTACTCGTTGGAATTTAGAAGGATGAGGGGGGATCTTATAGAAACATTTAAAATTATGAAGGGAATAGATAGGATAGATGCGGGCAGGTTGTTTCCACTGGCGGGTGACAGCAGAACTAGGGGGCATAGCCTCAAAATAAGGGGAAGTAGATTTAGGACTGAGTTTAGGAGGAACTTCTTCACCCAAAGGGTTGTGAATCTATGGAATTCCTTGCCCAGTGAAGCAGTTGAGGCTCCTTCATTACATGTTTTTAAGGTAAAGATAGATAGTTTTTTGAAGAATAAAGGGTTATGATGTTCGGGCCGGATAGTGGAGCTGAGTCCACAAAAGATCAGCCATGATCTAATTGAATGGCGGAGCAGGCTCGAGGGGTCAGATGGCCTACTCCTGCTCCTAGTTCTTATGTTCTTATGTTCTTATATGATCAATGAAATAAGCACAGATGGTCCACAAGACGTGTTCTCTAATGTGTTCGTGTCAGTTTTCAGGAGCAGTATCCAACCACTTGGGTGATAAAGCCATGTATTCTGTTCTGTCTATTCTGTCTTCAGGCGGGATCAAATAGTCACTTAATTGTAAAAGATTCGTTGGAAGGTAACCATATGATACAACTGAGTTCCTTCTGAAGTTTTTAGGTGGCATGTTCCAATCACAAAAACAAATAATTTTAAATTTTGATAAGGCGAACTATATCGTTATAAGGGGAGGTCTGTGGAAGATTGAATGGGTAAATGACTAAAATATATGGCCAAAAAAAACTGTTGGAAACAGTGAAGAACCAATTTAAAATTTTGAACAAGAATACATTCCACTGAGAAAACAGCAAAAAACATTGATCCGAAACATGTTCTTTAACTTTAGTATAGCATTGTATTTTAGGAAGATTTGAAGGTATTTTAGGTCCAGTAAAAAATAAGTAAGGCAAACGTACAATTGGCTTTCATTGTAAGCGTAGTGGAAAAAGTTAATTAACTGTCTTGCTGTAATTGGACTAAGTTTTGCATGGCCATAATTCCACAGGTAAAAGAGTGTCCTTGCCAGCCAATTTAAGGCATGATATGTTTAAATTTATGGCAGTATAGCAAACGGTCCCTACATTCGTCCCTTTGCTGAGAGGGTTGTTCTATGATGGGCCGCTGGCTACTCTTGTCCTATATTCTCCGGAGGTTAGATGAGTTAAGTTTTATCTCGTTGAAACATTCAATATCCTGCATGACATTGGCAGGTTTGAAGTGGAGAAAAGTTTACATTGGATAGGGAATCTAAAGTGGAGGAGCATAGAATCAGGCAAACGGCACAATAATTTAAAACTGAGATGACAAGAAGCGTCCACATTCAAAGGGCTGTAAAACGTTGTAATACTATAATCATCCATGCACCTGATGAAGGAACAGCGCTCCAAAAGTTTGTGATTTCAATTAAACCTGTTGGATTTAAATGTGGTGTTGTGAGGCTTTTTACTATGCCCACCCCAGTCCAGCGCCGGCGCCTCCACATTATAATTATCGATGCCGAGTAATTTTAAATAATTTTTAATAAATAACTTCACTATCTTCTTGAGGCAATTGTTAAATGGTTTAATACTCAGAAAACAATCAATTATTAGTGCAAAATACCTGCCACTGCAAGTGTCTGTAATGAAATAAATGACAGTAGTATCAATGGCACAATAAGTTACATTTATATTGTCAACACAGTTCGAAATTGCATCCCCTAAAATATTCTGAAAACCTAATGGATATTCTTCCACGCCTTAAATGATTGTTTGGTTATTCACCCAAAGATAGAATTTGATTAAAATCTGAACGTTTCATATAAACTTAGGCGATATCTCGACGATTCACTGACAGTATTAGTGCCAATAAGACAATAGAACTGCATGCAACCTAGTAACAATGTAATATTTCAGACAAAGAAATTGTGCGAGGAATATAAATTCAAATATATAAGTCAGTAAGGAACACTGCAGATCGTGTTTATATCTTTCTAACGATCCAGCCACAACACCAGTAAGACACAAGAACAATATTTACACTGCAATAGCACTGTTACAGTTTTAAAATGATAACAGTGGCTTTAAAACATTTGAAGGACATGACAATAGTTTGATAATTTACGAGAAGCAGCAGTGTAAATAATAGAATAAACTGGAAATCACTATGGATCCGGCGGCAGCGCTGCCAGAAATTCTAATTCAAGAGAACAATGGTAAATGTGAGCACTGATACAGAAGAACAAAACATTTCTTCCTAGTAATGTCCAATTCAAAATCTTTACCTGGAACCCCAACAGCTGCAAGGACAGGATAATAAATTGCATAAAGCAATCCTTTTGGTGATCCGTGCATTTCTGAGAGAAACTATCAACACATTGTGTATTCCAGTCAAAGAGTGACAAATTTATGTTCCTTATCAGGCTCCAGGGACATCGTTAATTGTTTTGATTGCATAAACCTTCATGAAACACAATTAAACAAAAGCATATTTCAGCTGCTGTCGGAATCTTGATATGTTTTGAAGAATGGAAAATTTATTTTTGCGCGGTAGCTGACCCGGTTCTAATGTATATTTTCAAAAAGAATTGCAGGAGCGCAGTGACAACTCTCCTTAAAATGTAATGGAATTCTACATCGGTGACTGTAACGGTAAAAATGTGTTTCAACAGGAAGAAACCTCATGTCGGAAACTCTCAGGTCTAAGGAGAAGGTGGTGGGGTAGGGGTCATGTTGATGGGTTAGTAATTTCGCCGAGATATGTATTTTACTATCTCCAGACCAACAGGTGAAATCTCAAGTAAATTAATAAAACCTGGAATTGAAAGGTGATCCGAGAAATGCATAATCATAAAGCTATTGATTGCTGGAAAAAACTCTGGTTCACTGACCATTTCATATTAAAACAGGGAATCTTCCATCCTCAACTAGTTTTGACGAGATGTGATTACGGAAGATAACATTTGATTGACTCTTAACTGTCCTACAAATGTGGGGTTATCCATTCGGTAGGAATAACACCAAAAGGGATAATTATTTAAATGATAAAATATTAAGCCATGCTGCTGTGCAGAGGGATATAGGTGTCCTAGATTATGAGTCGCTGTTGGTTTACAGGTGCAACAGGTGATTAAAAAGGCAAATGGATTGTTTCCTTCATTGTTTGAGGGATGAGGTTAGGGAGGTTATGCTGCAACAGAGTAAGGTGTTAGTGAGTCCACACCTGGAGTATTGTGTTCAGTTTTGCTCTCCTTACCTCAGAAAGGGCGTACTGGCGGTCGAGGGTGTGCAGAGGAGATTCACTAGGTTAATCTATGGCTAACACTATTGGGGAGGTTTTAAACTAATGTGGCAGGGGGATGTGAACCAGATTTGGAAGTTAGGGGTCAGCAAGAAGGCAGCAACTAAAGCCAGTAACGTACTAGATGATAAAATCAATGTGACTAAGGGGGAGAGTAGACAGGGAAGAGATGATGAACGCAAAGGGACAGGTGGTCTGAGGTGCATTTGTTTTAATGCAAGAAGTGTAGCAGGTATGGCAGATGAACTTTAGGGTTGGATTAGTACCTGGGAATGTGATGTTATTGGTATTACTGAGACATGGTTCAGGGAAGGGCAAGACTGGCAATTAAATATCCCAGGGTATAGATGCTTCAGGAGGGATAGAGAGGTAGGTAAAAAGGGTGGAGGAGTTGCATTGCTAGTCAGAGATGGCACGATGGAGGATTCGAGCACTGAGGCAATATGGATAGAGTTAAGAAATAGGAAGGGTGCAGTAACATTGTTGAGACTTTACTACAGGATTCCCAAAAGCGAGCGTGAAGTAGAGGTACAGATATGTAGACATATTATAGAAAAATGTAGGAGCAATGTAGGGTGGTCGTGATGGGAGATTTTAACTTCCCCAACATTGAATGGGACCCATGTAGTGATGTAGAAGTAAATGGAGCAGAATTTGTAAGAAGCATCCAGGAGAGTTATTTAGAGCAGTATGTAAATAGTCCAACTCGGGAAGGGGTCATACTGAACCTGGTATTGGGGAATGATCCCGGCCAGGTGGTTGAAGTTTCAATCGGTGTTACTTTGGGAATAGCGATCACAATTCCTTAACTTTTAGAATACTCATGGACAAAGACGAGAGTGGTCCAAAAGGAAGAGTACTAAATTGGGGAAAGGCCAAGTATAACAAAATTCGGCAGGAGCTAGGGAATGTGGAGTGGGAGCAGCAGTTTAAGGGTAAATCCACATTTGAAATGTAGGTGTCTTTTAAGGAAAGGTTGATTAGAGTGCAGGACAGACATGTGAAAATGAGAGATAGAAATGGCAAGATTAGGGAACCACGGATGACGGGTGGAATTGTGAGACTAGCTAAAATGAAAAAGGAAGCATAAAAAATACTATCGAGATTTTAAAAAAGTGTTTTTCTATGCAATCACATTTCAGAAGTCCAGTGTCTTTCAGCCACATCCTCCAAACGATTCGAGGAGACTCAAAACTGATGAAGCTTTGGAGGAATATTGGGGAATTCGGACGAATCTCAAACGCGCAATAAAGTGGTCTAAAAGGGGTCATGAAATATCTTTGGCTAACAGGGTTATGGAAAATCCCAAAGCCTTTTATTCGTACATAAGGAGCAAGAGGGTAACTAGAGAAAGGATTGGCCCATTAAAAGACAAAAGAGGGAATTAATGCATGGAGTCACAGGAAATGAGTGAGATTCTTAATGAGTACTTTTCATCGGTATTCAGCAAGGAGAGGGACATGATGGATGTTGAGGCGAGGGATGGATGTTTAAATATTCTAGGTCAAGTCGGCATAAGGAAGGGAGAGGGTTTGGGTGTTCTAAGGCGACTGAGGGAAACGAGGGACGAAAGAGCTGGGGCCTTAACAGATATCTTTGCAGCATCCTTGAGCACAGGTGAGGTCCCGGAGGACTGGAGAATTGCTAATGTTGTCCCTTTGTTTAAGAAGGGTAGCAGGGATAATCCATGGAATTATAGACCTGTGAGCATGACGTCGGTGGTAGGCAAACTGTTGAGGAAGATACTGAGGGATAGGATCTATTCACATTTGGAAGAAAATAGACTTATCTGTGATAGGCAGCATGGTTTTGTACAGGGAAGTTCATGTATTACAAACCTAATAGAATGCATTGAGGAAGTGACAGTTGTTTGATGAGGGATGGGCTGTAGATGTCATATACATGGACTTCAGTAAGGCGTTTGATAAAGTTTCCCATGGCAGGTTGATGGAAAAAGTGAAGTCGTCTGGGGTTCACGGTGTATAGCTAGATGGATAAAGAACTGGCTGGGCGACAGGAGACAGAGAGACGTGGTGGAAGGGAGTGTCTCAAAATGGAGAAAGGTGACTAGTGGTGTTCCACAGGGATCCGTGCTCGGACCACCGTTGTTTGTGATATACATAAATGATCTGGACGAAGGTATAGGTGGTCTGATGAGCAAGTTTGCACATGATACTAAGATTGGTGGAGTTGCAGATAGCGAGGAGGGCTGTCAGAGAATACAACAAAATATAGATAGATTGGAGAGTTGGGCAGAGAAATGGCAGATGGAGTTCAATCTAGGCAAATGCGAGGTGATGCATTTTGGAAGATCTAATTCAAGAGCGGACTATATGGTCAATGGTAGAGTCCTGGGGAAAATTGATGTACAGAGAGATCTGGGAGTTCAGGTCCAATGTACCCTGAAGGTGGCAACGCAGGTCGATAGAGTGGTCAAGAAGGTACACAGCATGCTTGCCTTCATCGGACGGGGTATTGAGTACAAGTGTCGGCAAGTCATGTAACAGTTGTATAGGACTTTGGTTAGGCCACATTTGGAATACTGCATGCAGTTCTGGTCGCCACATTACCAGAAGGATGTGGATGCTTTGGAGAGGGTGCAGAGGAGGTTCACCAGGATGTTGCCTGGTATGGAGGGTGCTAGCTATGAAGAAAGGTTGAGTAGATTAGGATTGTTTTCGTAGGAAAGACGGAGGTTGAAGGGGGGACCTGATTGAGGTCTACAAAATTATGAGAGGTATGGACAGGGTGGATACCAACAAGCTTTTTCAAAGCGTGGGGGTTTCGATTACAAGGGGTCACGATTTCAAGGTAAGAGGTTGAATGTTTAAGGAGGATGTGCGTGGAAAGCTTTTTACGCAGAGGGTGGTGGGTGCCAGGAACGCTTTGCCAGCGGAGGTGGTAGAGGCAGGCACGATAGCATAATTGAAGATGCATCTGGACAGATATATGAATGGGCGGGGAACAGAGGGAAGTAGATCCTTGGAAAATGGGCAACATTTTTAGATAAAGGATCTGGATTGGCGCAGGCTGGGAGGGCCGAAGGCCCTGTTTATGTGCTGTAATTTTCTTCGTTGTCCTAATCCCAGAGTCTAGAGGGTTAGATTACGACGAGAGGTTGAGTAGACTCGGACTGTACTCGTTGGAATTTAGAAGGATGCGGGGTGGGGGGGGGGGGGGGGTGGTTCTTACCACAACATATAATACTGTGAAGGGAATAGATGGGATAGATGCGGGGTGTTGTTTCCACTGGCAAGTGAAAGCAGAACTAGGGGGTATAGCCTCAAAATAAGGGGAAGTACATTTAGGACTGAGTTTAGGAGGAACTTCTTCACCCAAAGTGTTGTGGATCTATGGAATTCCCTGCCCAGTGAAGCAGTTGAGTCTCCTTCATTAAATGTTTTCAAGATAAAGATAGACAGTTTTTTGAAGAATAAAAGAATAAAGGGTTATGGTGTTCGGGAGGGTGGACCTGAGTCCACAAAAAATCAGCCAAAATCTCATTGAATAGCGGATCAGACTCGAAGGCCCAGATGGTCCACTCCTGCTCCTACTTCTTATGTTGTTATGTGCTATGCAACTAGCCAGAAAGTCTAAAGAATGAAGTAAAATCATGAATGGATTACACATTGAGAATTTCAGAGTGACTTTGACATCGCATAAAACAACGGCTCATCAATTTGCGACAGTATCCAGCGGTTTGCCACTCGAGGTGCACTTATTCACGTTGCAATTCTGAAGCCCCTGTCCCGCTCAACATCTTCATTCAGTCTGCATGAGGCGAAAGCAGCGAAGTATGCCTTAAGCTGCATTGGAGCGAAGTAATGGGGCGCGGACGACAAAGGGACTTTCGCTATTCATGGCACTGACTGCTGTAAAGGGGATTTTTAAAGAGACAATTTAATGAGGCAATGTATAAATGGGGCAGCCTCTCTCCCCGCGCACTTGCGACCTGTGGAATTAGGAATGGGTCATTCAGAGCAAGGTCTTACTGATCAGTTTTCCTGATCTGAAAGGAAAAGGCCTCCAAGCTCTCCCTCGTTGTTACTGCGCAGACTGCATGACCATTGTTCACAAGCAACATTGTACCAAACCTCTCTAAGATTGCTTACAAACTGTGCCACAGCTGTTCCTGTATTTCAAAGAACAAAGAACAATACAAAGCACAAAGAACATAGAAAATTACAGCACAGGAACAGGCCCTACGGCCCTCCCAGCCTGCGCGATCCAGATCCTTTATCTAGTCCTGACTCCTGTTTTCCAAGGTCTACTTCCCTCTGTTCCCGCCCGTTCATATACGTGTCTAGATGTCTCTTAAATGATGCTATTGTGCCCGCCTCTACCACCTCCACTGGTAAAGCATTCCAGGCACCCACCACCCTCTGCGTAAAAAACGTTCCACGCACATCTCCCTTAAACTTTCCCCCTCTCACCTTGAAATCGTGACCCCTTGTAACTGACACCCCTACTCTTGGGAAAAGCTTGTTGCTATCCACCCTGTCCATACCTCTCATAAAACAGCACAGGAACAGGCCTTTTGGCCCTCCAAGCCTGTACTGGTCATGATACCAACCGTTGCCAAAAACCTCCGCACTTCCTTGTGCCGTATCGCTCTATACCCATCCTATCCATGTGTTTGTCAAGTTGCATTTTGGACGCCGTTAATGTATCTGCTTCCACAACGTCCCCTGGCAATGCGTCGCAGACACTCGCCACCCTATACGTGAAAAACCTGCCTCGCACCTCTCCTCTAAACTTTGCCCCACTGACCTTAATCCTATGTGCCCTGGTGCCTGACCCCCCTCCATCCTCGGAAAGTGTGACTGCCTCCACTCTATCCATGCCCCTCCTAATTTTGTATACCTCTATTAGGTCACCCCTCAAAGTCCGTGTATCTAATGAAAACAATCCGAGTCTATTCAGCCTCTCCACATAGCCAACACCCTCCATACCAGGCAACATCTTGATGAACCTCCTCTGCACCCTCTCCAAAGGCTCGACATCCTTCTGGTAGTATGGGGTCCAGAATTGTGCGCAATATTCCAAGTACGGCCTTACCAAGGTTCCTCCAACTGCAGCATGACGTGTCTGTTTTTATACTCGATGCCTGGTCCAAAGAACATAAGAACATAAGAACTAGGAGCAGGAGTCGGCCATCTGGCCCCTCGAGCCTGCTCCGCCATTCAATTAGATCATGGCTGATCTTTTGTGGACTCAGCTCCACTTTCCGGCCCGAACACCATAACCCTTAATCCCTTTAGTTTTCAAAAAACGATCTATCTTTACCTTAAAAACATGTAATGAAGGAGCCTCAACTGCTTCACTGGGCAAGGAATTCCATAGATTCACAACCCTTTGGGTGAAGAAGTTCCTCCTAAACTCAGTCCTAAATCTTCCCCTTATTTTGAGGCTATGTCCCCTAGTTCTGCTGTCACCCGCCAGTGGAAACAACCTGCCCGCATCTATCCTATCTATTCCCTTCATAATAGAACATAGAACATAGAACGATACAGCGCAGTACAGGCCCTTCGGCCCTCGATGTTGCACCGACATGGAAAAAAACTAAAAGCCATCTAACCTACACTATGCCCTTATCATCCATATGCTTATCCAATAAATTTTTAAATGCCCTCAATGTTGGCGAGTTCACTACTGTTGCAGGTAGGGCATTCCACGGCCTCACCACTCTTTGCGTAAAAAACCCACCTCTGACCTCTGTCCTATATCTATTACCCCTCAATTTAAGGCTATGTCCCCTCGTGCTAGCCACCTCCATCCGCGGGAGAAGGCTCTCGCTGTCCACCCTATCTAACCCTCTGATCATTTTGTATGCCTCTATTAAGTCACCTCTTAACCTTCTTCTCTCTAACGAAAACAACCTCAAGTCCATCAGCCTTTCCTCATAAGATTTTCCCTCCATACCAGGCAACATCCTGGTTAATCTCCTCTGCACCCGTTCCAAGGCTTCCACGTCCTTCCTATAATGAGGCGACCAGAACTGTACGCAATACTCCAAATGCGGCCGTACTAGAGTTTTGTACAACTGCAACATGACCTCATGGCTCCGGAACTCAATCCCTCTACCAATAAAGGCCAACACACCATAGGCCTTCTTCACAACCCTATCAACCTGGGTGGCAACTTTCAGGGATCTATGTACATGGACACCGAGATCCCTCTGCTCATCCACACTACCAAGAATTTTACCATTAGCCAAATATTCCGCATTCCTGTTATTCTTTCCAAAGTGAATCACCTCACACTTCTCCACATTAAACTCCATTTGCCACCTCTCAGCCCAGCTCTGCAGCTTATCTATGTCCCTCTGTAACCTGCAACATCCTTCCGCACTGTCTACAACTCCACCGACTTTAGTGTCGTCTGCAAATTTACTCACCCATCCTTCTGCGCCCTCCTCTAGGTCATTTATAAAAATGACAAACAGCAACGGCCCCAGAACAGATCCTTGTGGTACGCCACTCGTAACTGAACTCCATTCTGAACATTTCCCATCAACTACCACTCTCTGTCTTCTTTCAACTAGCCAATTTCTGATCCACATCTCTAAATCACCCTCAATCCCCAGCCTCCGTATTTTCTGCAATAGCCGACCGTGGGGAACCCTATCAAACGCTTTACTGAAATCCATATACACCACATCAACTGCTCTACCCTCGTCTACCTGTTCAGTCACCTTCTCAAAGAACTCGATAAGGTTTGTGAGGCATGACCTACCCTTCACAAAACCATGCTGACTATCCCTAATCATATTATTCCTATCTAGATGATTATAAATCGTATCTTTTATAATCCTCTCCAAGACCTTACCCACCACAGACGTTAGGCTCACCGGCCTATAGTTACCGGGGTTATCTCTACTCCCCTTCTTGAACAAAGGGACCACATTTGCTATCCTCCAGTCCTCTGGCACTATTCCTGTAGCCAATGATGACCTAAAAATCAAAGCCAAAGGCTCAGCAATCTCTTCTCTGGCTTCCCAGAGAATCCTAGGATAAATCCCATCCGGCCCCGGGGACTTATCTATTTTCACCTTGTCCAGAATTGCCAAAACTTCTTCCCTACGCACCTCAATGCCATCTATTATAATAGCCTGGGTCTCAGCATTCTCCTCCACAATATTATCTTTTTCTTGAGTGAATACTGACGAAAAGTATTCATTTAGTATCTCGCTTATCTCCTCAGCCTCCACACACAACTTCCCACCACTGTCCTTGACTGGCCCTACTCTTACCCTAGTCATTCTTTTATTCCTGACATACCTATAGAAAGCTTTTGGGTTTTCCTTGATCCTACCTGCCAAAGACTTCTCATGTCCCCTCCTTGCTCGTCTCAGCTCTCTCTTTAGATCCTTCCTCGCTTCCTTATAACTATCAAACGCCCCAACTGAAACTTCATGCCTCATCTTCACATAGGCCTCCTTCTTCCTCTTAACAAGAGATTCCACTTCTTTGGTAAACCACGGTTCCCTCGCTCGACCCCTTCCTCCCTGCCTGACTGGTACGTACTTATCAAGAACATGCAATAGCTGTTCCTTGAACAAGCTCCACATATCCAGTGTGCCCAACCCTTGCAGCCTACTTCTCCAACCAACACATCCTAAGTCATGTCTAATGGCATCATAATTGCCCTTCCCCCAGCTATAACTCTTGCCCTGCGGGGTATACTTATCCCTTTCCATCACTAACGTAAAGGTCACTGAATTGTGGTCACTGTTTCCAAAGTGCTCACCTACCTCCAGATCTAACACCTGGCCTGGTTCATTACCCAAAACCAAATCCAATGTGGCCTCGCCTCTTGTTGGCCTGTCAACATATTGTGTCAGGAAACCCTCCTGCACACATTGTACAAAGAATGACCCATCTAATGTACTCGAACTATATATTTTCCAGTCAATATTTGGAAAGTTAAAGTCTCCCATAACAACTACCCTGTTACTTTCGCTCTTTTCCAGAATCATCTTCGCCATCCTTTCCTCTACATCCCTAGAACTATTAGGTGGCCTATAGAAAACTCCCAACAGGGTGACCTCTCCTTTCCTGTTTCTAACCTCAGCCCATACTACCTCAGAAGAAGAGTCCCCATCTAGCATCCTTTCCGCCACCGTAATACTGTCCTTGACTAGCAGCGCCACACCTCCCCCTCTTTTGCCCCCTTCTCTGAGCTTACTAAAACACCTAAACCCCGGAACCTGCAACAACCATTCCTGTCCCTGCTCTATCCATGTCTCTGAAATGGCCACAACATCGAAGTCCCAGGTACCAACCCATGCTGCCAGTTCCCCTACCTTATTTCGTATACTCCTGGCATTGAAGTAGACACACTTCAAACCACCTACCTGAACACTGGCACCCTCTTGCAAAGTCAAATCTGTGCTCCTGACCTCTATTCTCTCAATCTCCCGTACCCCAAAACTACAATCCAGGTTCCCATGCCCCTGCTGAATTAGTTTAAACCCCCCCAAAGAGCACTAACAAATCTCCCCCCCAGGATATTGGTGCCCCTCAGGTTCAGATGTAGACCATCCTGTCTATAGAGGTCCCACCTTCCCCAGAAAGAGCCCCAGTTATCCAGAAATCTGAATCCCTCCCGCCTGCACCATCCCTGTAGCCACGTGTTTAATTGCTCTCTCTCCCTATTCCTCATCTCACTATCACGTGGCACGGGCAACAACCCAGAGATAACAACTCTGTTTGTTCTCGCTCTGAGCTTCCATCCTAGCTCCCTAAAGGCCTGCCTGACATCCTTGTCCCCTTTCCTACCTATGTCGTTAGTGCCAATGTGGACTACGACTTGGGGCTGCTCCCCCTCCCCCTTAAGGACCCGGAAAACACGATCCGAGACATCACTTACCCTTGCACCTGGGAGGCAACATACCAAACGTGAGTCTCTCTCGCTCCCACAGAATCTCCTATCTGTGCCCCTGACTATTGAGTCCCCAATTACTAATGTTCTACTCCTTTCCCCCCTTCCCTTCTGAGCAACAGGGACAGACTCCGTGCCAGAGGCCCGTACCCCATGGCTTACCCCTGGTAAGTCGTCCCCCCCACAAGTATCCAAAACGGTATACTTGTTACTCAGGGGAACGACCGCAGGGGGTCCCTGCACTGACTGCTTCTTCTCAGCCCCTCTTACAGTTACCCATCTATCTCCAGACTTTGGTGTAACTACTTCCCTGAAGCTCCTATCTATGACCCCCTCTGCCTCCTGAATGATCCGAAGTTCATCCAGCTCAAGCTCCAGGTCCCTAACATGGTTTTTGAGGAGCTGGAGTTGGGTGCACTTCCCACAGATGAAATCAGCAGGGACACTGACGGCGTCCCTCACCTCAAACATTCTGCAGGAGGAACATTGTACTGCCTTCCCTGACATCACCTCTAGATTTAAAAAAAAACACGAAAAAGAAAAAGAAAGGAAGAGCTTACCTGATATTACCTCAAACCCTGCTCCCGCTGAAAGTTAAGCAAATTTAAAGGCACTCACTCACCTTCACGACAGGCCCCTGCTCCCGCTTCCCAACTACCGTGGGGTGGGGGGGGGGGAGGGGGTTGGTTAGAGGAGGAGGTAGGGTGGGAAACACTCACGAAGTGTTTCGGGTTTAACTGTCAGTTGCCAACAGCCCCTCCAAAAACCACCTTCAACTTAGGCTGACCGCACTGCACGTATGCAAATTTCCCCAGAACAGCTGATCAGTAGCTCTGCTCTGCTGCCCTCTGCTGAATGCTTGTCTTCACTCAAACTCCTTGGGTCTCCTTCGCCAGTTCACCTTCAACTTAGGCTGACCGCACTGCACGTATGCAAATTTCCCCAGAACAGCTGATCAGTAGCTCTGCTCTGCTGCCCTCTGCTAGATGCTTGTCTTCACTCAAACTCCTTGGGTCTCCTTCGCCAGTTCACCTTCAACTTAGGCTGACCGCACTGCACGTATGCGAATTTCCCCAGAACAGCTGATCAGTAGCTCTGCTCTGCTGCCCTCTGCATGTTTCTATATGGTCCCCCCTCATCCTTCTAAATTCCAACGAGTACAGTCCCAGTCTACTCAACCTCTACTCATAGTCCAACCCCTTCAGCTCTGGGATTAACCTAGTGAATCTCCTCTGCACACCATCCAGCGCCAGTACGTCCTTTCTCAAGTAAGGAGACCAAAACTGTACACAATACTCCAGGTGTGGCCGCACTAACACCTTATACAATTGCAACATAACCTCCCTAGTCTTAAACTCCATCCCTCTAGCAATGAAGGACAAAATTCCATTTGCCTTCTTAATCACCTGTTGCACTTGTAAACCAACCTTCTGTGACTCATGCACTAGCACACCCAAGTCTCTCTGAACAGCGGCATGCTTTAATATTTTATCATTTAAATAATAATCCCGTTTGCTGTTATTCCTACCAAAATGGATAACCTCACATTTGTCAACATTGTATTCCATCTGCCAGACCCTAGCCAATTCACTTAACCTATCCAAATCCCTCTGCAGGCTTCCAGTATCCTCTGCACTTTTCGCTTTACCACTCATCTTAGTGTCATCTGCAAACTTGGACACATTGCCATTGGTCCCCAACTCCAAATCATCTATGTAAATTGTGAACAATTGTGGGCCCAACACGGATCCCTGAGGGACACCACCAGCTACTGATTGCCAACCAGAGAAACACCCATTTATACCAACTCTTTGCTTTCTATTAATTAACCAATCCTCTATCCATGCTACTACTTTACCCTTAATGCCATGCATCTTTATCTTATGCAGCAACCTTTTGTGTGGCATCTTGTCAAAGGCTTTCTGGAAATCCAGATATACCACATCCATCTGCTCCCCGTTATCTACTGCACTGGTAATGTCCTCAAAAAATTCCACTAAATTAGTTAGGCATGACCTGCCCTTTACGAAGCCATGCTGCATCTGCCCAATGGGACAATTTCTAACCAGATGCCTCGCAATTTCTTCCTTGATGATAGATTCCAGCATCTTCCCTACTACCAAAGTTAGGCTCACTGGCCTATAATTTCCTGCTTTCTGCCTACCTCCTTTTTTAAACAGTGGCGTCACGTTTGCTAATTTCCAATCCACCGGGACCACCCCAGAAGAAGGCGCACATTCCGTATGCTTTCTTGACTACCTTGTGTTGCCACCTTTACAGATCTGTGGATCTGCACGCCAGATCGCTCTGACTTTCTTTCTTCCCAAGTTTTACCATTTACAATATATTTCTCCTCTTTGTTGGACATAACAAAATGCATTACTTGACATTTCTCCGGATTAAACTCCATTTGCCATTTATCTGCTCTAGTCTCCAACCTACCTATGTCCTGATGTATCTTCTGACAATCCTCAACACTACCTGCCACTCCCCCAGCCTTGGTGTCGTCCGCGAACTTACTAATCGGACCAGCTGCATTTTCCTCCAAATAGTTTATGTACACCGCAAACAACAAAGGCCCAATCACAGATCCCTGTGGAACACCACTAGTCACAACTTTCCATTCAGAAAAACACCTCTGTACAGCTACCCTCTGCCTTCTGTGACCGTGCCAGTTCTGTATCCATCTTACCACCTCACCTCTGATCACCTTTTGTACCAGTCTGCCATGAAGCACCTTGACAAAGGCTTTACTGAAGCCCATGTAAACAACATCCACCGCCCTCCCCTCATCAATCATCTTTGTTATCTCAAAAAACTCGATCAAGTTAGCGAGGCACGACCTCCCCTTCCCAAAACCATGCTCTCTATCGCTTATGAGTCCATATGTTTCCAAACGGGTATAAATCCTGTGCCTGAGAATTCTCGCCAATACTGTACCGACTACCAACGTGAGGCTCACCGGCCTATAGTTTCCAGGATTATCCCTGCTACCTTTGTTAAGCAACGGTACAACATTAGCTATTCTCCAGTCCTCTGGGATCTCACATGTAGCCAATGAGGATACAAAGATGTCAGTCAAGGCACCAGCAATTTCCTCCCTTGCTTCCCTCAATATTTTGGGATAATTCCCATCTGGCTCAGGAGACTTATCGACCTTAATATATTTTAAAAGACCCAATACCTCCTTGTTTTCAATGGAAACATGATCCAGACTGTCCACACGCCCTAGCCAAGAATCATCTCCCACAAATGAACATTTGAGGAATTGTACAAACGAATGTGATATAAAATAGTTAGTTAAAATATTAGTTACAATAATGTAGATGTGAGCCAGTCTGATAGTAGGGAGTTCACAAACAAAGGACAAAGGGACTCAGAAAGCATGGCCAGGAAGCGGGGAGGGTTGCCTCGTGGAGGATGGGGAAAAGGATGCTGGGTAACAAGAGGGCCAAGGTTGAGGATTGCGAAGTAAGCCAATCAGGATATATGGCCAGGTCAGGTGGTGTATAGGATGACCTATGGGAATCTTGTATGTGAAACTTGATGGCATTTGAATGATATTTGCAGAGATTTCTTTGTCTCCGATTTCACTCCGTTCTGGAGCTTCAGAAGACCGCCTGTGTGTTGTGAACCTCTGTGGATCGAGTCAGCCTTGCAAGTTGGTTACAAATAATTAATACTATACCTACAAATCCATCTTGTGTTTTAGTGAGGTCGGACTGACGGGTAAAGAACTGAATATTGTCATTTGGTGCCAAAAACCCGGGGTTTCACCAGACGGACACCGGCCAGCTGCAAAATCAGAATTAGACTGATGTTGGACAAGGAAAGTGGAAATGGGCCCACAATGTGAGTACAGAAATGACCACATTGATTTTCCCCTTTTCTCAATGTCTGATTGGTCTGGTCACTCGCGGTTGGGACGGAAAGATCATCTCGACGAAATCAAAGGTCAGTCTGGGGATTAGAAAATTCAAAAAGTCTGTCGATATAGGTACGACTGAGGGTTGAAAAAGACTGATGGGATATCATAATATTGATAGTTCAGTTAAGGGTTGATTGCGGAATTGATGGGGTGTCGGACAGACAGTTAAGTTCCATGTGTGTAACAACTAGAACATAGGTTATCAGGAGATATATTTAATTCATTTAGGACCCAGAATGAGGGAAGCCTGGGCAGTATGAATCTCTTCTACCAGATCTACCACCGCTTGTATGGCCAGTAAGCAGTTGTCTGCTACCCGAACCCCGCATCGGTGGCCAGGTTATTTTCTGTTTCACCCGCTTTGGGGCACTCCCCAAACGATGGTCATTGTCAGCGTTCCGAGCCACCGACCCGAGCAAGTCATTTTTCCTTACGATCCGGGTTCAGCACCACCGGCTATTTGTCTTCCCCCTTCCTCGGGATAATTTCCCACTCACAGTATAAGCTTCAGCTTGAAGATAAGCTTCAAAGGTGCAGGACGTACCTAGCCACTTCACCCCCAATAGAGACTCCCGGTCGTACGAGAATTGTTTCAGCAGTGAGGGGTACGGCTGTTTGCTGGTAGAGGTGGAAACGAATATAACATGTCTGTTCCCCACCTGTATGGACAGGAGGTGTCACGTCACTAAGGCGTCCGGCCAATTAGTCTGTTACAACACCACCTGCGTTCCATTTAACGCCGGCCTCCAGCTCCTTTGTGGCTGGGCGACTGTCTCTCATATCACTTTTAGGACTAGTGCTTTCCACTTTGCTAGGAGGCCTGGTCGTTCCAGAGCTGGATAAACTGTGCTACTGGGGGATCCCTGCTCAACAGATATACTGATTGTGATGCTAGCCTGTACACAGAGCAAGGATACTACTTTTTTTTAAATGTCACAGCGACCAATGTTTTGTCACCCCTATTTCCCCGGCAAATTGATATCGGGACTCTAGTCCCTACCACAGTCCCCTTCCCCTCTGCGTGGATACTGCACAATCAGTTGGCACGCCAGGCAGTCTCAGCCGAATTCTGCGAGAACTGGAAAAACCTCAGGTTCTAGCACCCAACCGGGGCCACTCAGCCGGATGGGGAATTCTGAGCGTCTTTGACACTGGGAGGTGTGGAGTGTTCCTTGGCGTCCCGCGATAGGAATATTTTATTTGTTGCCTTACCATCCTGGGAAACGAAACCATGGGAGCCCTCGGGGCAATAACCAAGGAATTGTTTCAGCTGTGGTTGTTTGCCATGCAGAACCGGTATGCTCTTGACTATCTTCTGGCCCGTGAGGGTGTGGTATTGCGCCATATTGCAGGGCAAGTGTATCATGGGAGTTCAAGACCTGACCACTAACATCTCTAAATTTATGGATCCCATACGGGATCATCTGGACGGTATGCAGGACCCTGGCTCTTGGGGTAACTGGGATTCGGAGGTTGGAAGTACTGGTTGATAAATATGGACATGTATTTAGCGGTGGCACTCGGCTGCATCATTGTGGGCCTGGCCATCCTTAAATGCGTGATGGGTAAAATGCAGGGTGCTCTGGAACAGATAGACACCCCTAGCATCTTGGCTGTTAGGATTCACGAGGATGCAGCGGATGACGGGGTGCTGCAACAAGAATTGGAAATGCAGCGACGAATCTTTTTAGATGAGGGGCCGTAGCTACCGTTTGGACCGATAGGCTATCATGAAATGATAAAAGGAAGGAATGAGGTATTGAAAAAACGAATGTGATATAAAATAGTTCGTTAAAATATTAGTTACAATAATGTAGATGTGAGACAGTCTGATAATGGTGAGTTCACAAACAAAGGACAAAGGGATTCAGAAAGCATGGCAAGGAAGTGGGGAGGGGTGCCTCGTGAAGGATGGGGGAAAGGATGCTGGGTAACAAGAGGCCCAGAGTTGAGCAATGCGAAGTGAGCCAATCAGAATATAGGACCAGGTCAGGAGGATGACCTACGGGAATCTTGTATGTGAAACTTGATGGCATTTGAATGATATTTGCAGAGATTTCTTTGTCTCCGATTTCACTCGGTTCTGGAGCTTCAGAAGACCGCCTGTGTGTTGTGAACCTCTGTGGAGCGAGTCAGCCTTGCAAGTTGGTTAAAAATAAATAATACTATACCTACAAATCCATCTCGAGTGTTATTGAGGCCGGACTGACGGGTAAAGAACTCAATATTGTCACATTGATACAAAGAATTCATCTAGTACCTCACCCATTTCCTCTGGCTCTCCGCATAGATTCCCCCCACTGTCCTTAAGTGGTCCCACCCTTTCCCTGGCCATCTCTTGCTTTTGTACATATGAATAGAAAGCATTGGGATTCACCTTAATCCTACTTGACAAGGACTTTTCATGACCCCTCCATCCCTCCTATTTTCCCGCTTCAGTACCTTCCTACGTTCTTCATACTCCTCAAGTGTTTCGACTGTTCCCACCATTCTAGATCGTACAAAAGTCTCCTTATTCTTTTTGTTGTGGTTCACAATATCCCTCGTTATCCAAGGCTCCCTAAACTTTCTATATTTATCCTTAAGACATTAAGGTGCACAAGTCCCAGGACCGGATGGGATCTATCCCAGGTTACTGAGGGAAGCGAGGGTTGAAATAGCTGGGGCCTTAACAGACATATTTGCAGCATCCTTGAGCACGGATGAGGTCCCGGAGGCCTGGAGAATTGCTAATGTTGTCCCTTTGTTTAAGAAGGGTAGCAGGGATAATCCAGGAAATTATAGACCTGTGAGCTTGACGTCAGTGGTAGGAAAACGGTTGGAGAAGATACTGAGGGATAGGATCTATTCACATCTGGAAGAAAATAGACTTATCAGTGATAGGCAGCATGGTTTTGTGCAGAGAAGGTCATATATTACAAACCTAATAGAATTATTTGAGGAAGAGTCAAAGTTTATTGATGAGGGAAGGGCTGTAGATGTCATATACATGGACATTAGTAAGGCGTTTGATAAGGTTTCCCATGGCAGGTTGATGGAAAAAGTGAAGCCGTATGGGGTTCAGAGTGTACAGTACTAGCTAGATGGATAAAGAACTGGCTGGGCAACAGGAGACAGAGAGTAGTGGTGGAAGGGAGTGTCTCAAAATGGAGAAGGGTGACTAGTTGTGTTCAACAGGGATCCGTGCTCGGACCACTGCTGTGTGTGATCTAAATAAATGACCTGGAGGAAGGTATAGGTGGTCTGATTAGCAAGTTTGCAGATGATACTAAGATTGGTGGAGTTGCAGATAGCGAGGAGGACTGTCAGAGATTACAACAAAATATTGATAGATTGGAGGGTTGGGCAGGGAAATGGCAGATGGAGTTCAATCCAGGCAAATGCGAGGTGATGCATTTTGGAAGATCAAATTCAAGAGCGGACTATATGGTCCATGGAAGGGTCTTGGGGAAAATTGATGTACAGAGAGATCTGGGAGTTCAGGTCCATCGTACCCTGAAGGTGGCAACGCAGGTTGATAGAGTGGTCAAGAAGGCATACAGCATGCTTGCCTTCATCGGACGGGGTATTGAGTACAAGAGTTGGCAGGTTATGTTACAGTTGTATAGGACTTTGGTTCGGCCACATTTGGAATACTGCGTGCAGTTCTGGTCGCCACATTACCAGAAGGATGTGGATGCTTTGGAGAGGAAGCAGGATAAGTATGGCAAATTGCAGAAACCTTGGGTAAAGAGGGATATTGTGAGCACAGTCCAAATGAAAAGGAAGCATTTGTAAAGGCTCGAAGGCTGAGAACAGACGAAGCTCTGGAAGAAGGCATTTAAGTAAGAATTTAAGTCTTGAATTC